>NW_007245291.1:162109-357334 GCF_000164805.1 Carlito syrichta | reverse complement strand
AGAGATGAGGTCTCGCTGCCCAGGCGGGTCTCGAACCCGTGGGCTCAGGCAATCCACTCACCTCAGCCTCCCAAAGGCGCGGGATTACAGGCTGAGCCACCGAGCCCGGCTCAGAGCCATCTTTATAAAGCACGCAGATGATGACGTTGCTTCCTTTCTTGACACTTTGTAACGGCTTGCTATTCCACCTAATGAGATAATTCCATAAAAGGTCCTAATACGGGATACAAATGCTTCTACAGCTGCATTCTGCCAGTGTCCCCAGTGTCTATGCCAGTCACCTACAATCTTCCTCATTAACTGCCACACATCCTGGAAAACCCACTCTCTTCGACAAAGTCCTCCCTAATCCTCAACACTCCTCTTTGGAGATTCTACGGAACATTACATTTTCCATGTAGTACATGCCACACTGTAAAACGATTATTTGTTTATTGGCCCGTTTCCCTTCAAGGAAAGGGAAGAACCAAATTCTTTTATGTTTTCATGTTCAGCATCTAGGACAATAAATAGCAATGGGTGTTCAATACAGTTTTGTTGACTGAATGAATACATCACAGTGACAAGTGCTCCGTGTTCCTATATCTCAGCCAATTTCATAAAGAGCAAGAACAAAAGCAAAATCAGTCCGGCTAAGGATGGGCCTGGTCCATTAACAGCAAAAGCATATAAAGGTAGTGTTTGCCAGCCAAGGCGAAGTGCTCTGAAGGAGAACATGTTGGAAATATGCATTTTTGAGCATTACATGAATATTTTTAGAACACAGTACGCTGATTTGTTTCATATGTTGGCTTGGGGAAGAGAAGTTGCTAAGGGGATTGTGGCAGTTGTAGTTTCCATTTGTTAAAAAAGAAATGGAGACCATAATGCCCAAAGCAGAAATGCACAGACACAGTATGGTGGAAATACAGCTCGTCCACGGCGAGACTTTTGCAGCCTTTACACTTGGGTTTTGTCGGCAATCAGGGCCTGTGTGCTTCCCACCCGTGGGGTACGTCAAAGGAGTAAGACTTGAGCTCCGATCCTGTAGTTCAGGCAGCAACTTGGCTGTGCCCGGACTCACATGAGAGATGCCTTCCCACAGCTCATTAAAAAAAGATCCTTAAATTTTGGCTGCTTTCAACCATTTCTTATTTTTCTCTGAAACACACTTCAAGTCTACACTTAAATGATCCACTTCTAGGGCGTGTTCCAGGGGTGTTTTATGCAGGTGATCAAGTGCTCAGTGTACCTCCTCCGTCCTCTCCCCCTCCCACCCCGAGCCTGTGGTTCTGCTGAGAATTTTTCCACTCTGTGGTTGACTCCAACCCCCATTTTTCATCTTTCCCTAGTCAGCCGCTGAGCCCTGTGGACTGGTGAGCTGATGGGATATAGCTGTGCACGAGTTACACTCTGGAGATAAGAACAGACCACTGGTCTGATGAGAGGGACAAAGCTGAGAACACTGAAGGTTGGGAGCTGCTGGGATGGGTCTGAATCTTCTAGCATACCTTGTCCCTGCGTGAAGAGCTTTCCATTAAAGCTACGACAGAAGCAGAAGACCAGGAAGAAAGAGATGGATGCTGATCCCTTTTTTCTATCATGTCAACTTCAGTCAATAGTGAGCAGAGTATGGTTTCCCAGAATGTGTGCACCCATCAGGTAATCCTATGGCTTCTACACAATGCCAGCCTGTCTTAAAAGTGAAAAATTCGTTGAATCTGTCAAGCAGGGGAATGTGTCCCGACCATATCCAGCGGACCAATCACTTTCAACCTCCCCAGCAATGAGTGTATTTTCACTTACAGGCAATGATTTTAGGATCATGAAGTTGATAAATTCTATTTGGCCATATTTTCTCTCTTGAGTTTCCACATGTGCTGCCTGGCTGGACTGTGGTTTTTGGAAATGGACAAGGGTCCCACAGCCCATTCTTTCTTTGGCTAGGGTTCTTCTATCTGGACTCTATACATCTTTCAGTTTGGGTGCAGCTATCATTCTCAGGTTAAAGCCATTTCTCTCATCCATTTAGGATTTGGATCTTTGATTTAAGAGTCAGAGGCATGCCAGACGCACTACTCTTAAGCTCATCATCTCAGTGTGACCCATGAGGAACACCAGGACCATTAGCTGGCTTCCTCATTCTACAGTTTTGTGCCAGGACCATTTTGTCCGGCAGGTCATACCACACTCCTATTCCATATTAGATCAAGGCCAGATCTACTAGCTAGACATTCAAGGTCATCAAACTCCAACCACACCTCAACCATCTAGTCTTTCTCTCCTCTAACGTCTGATGTGAACACTCAGAATGAAGCTTGGGTCATCCTTTCCTCCTCACCCAGCACATTTTCCCTCACCTTCGTACTCTGATGACACTCTATCCTAAATCCAGTCTAACTCTTTCCAAATCTCTCCTCCTTCACAGAGAGATTTCTTCAGTTCCCAGTGATCTCTCTCTCTTTCTATTTCTCTCACCCACTCCACCTCCCCACACACACCATGTCTCTGCATTAAAAACCGCCTGACAATTTGGGAACGGAACATACTCTCTCTTTTATGTACTCTAACTGGCTTATGTATGATTATCTTGCCTCCTCAACTGAGTCACAAATTTTTTAATGGCAGGGAAAGGGTCACACGTGACTTTGTCTTTCCAGTGTGTGTACTGGTGCTGGCATATGAAAGATGCTTAATAAAAACTTGCTTAGTTGAATCAAATATAGAAAATGACACTCTCAACAGAAAATCCCAAATGAGCAGGCTGGTGTTACGGCTCAGACAGGCATGCACATGAACTCCTAAGTGACTCCTTCGATTTCTCTATAGACAGGGCCACACACACAACCATTCCTTTGCCACAACCAAGTGGATTGATTTTGAATTACTTTACACTAGATGTAAAGCTCAATCCACTTTTTTTCTTCAAAAAGTACATTTACATTGCTTGATATCTTAATTTACATTCTTCACAACTCAAAGATATAGTCATTGAAATTGGTCTTTTCTAAAATAGTAATTTATCTTTATATTTTTGCAACTAATTTATACCACAGCAAAGTTAATTTATTTTTATTTTAAAAGAAGCAGACCTTGTATTCCCTTTCCTTTCAGTACTAAACTAGCTGAACAAATGGTGTACACTGCTGCCTCAATTTTTCCCACTGCCCACTTGTTAATCATTTCTATCCTTTTAAATTCTGACTTTAATGCAAATGACTCCCAAATATATGCTTCCCAACTTTACCTTTCTTCTGAAAGTCAATCCCACATCTACTACGAGAATATCTCTGTTGCAAATAAAATGCATTAAAAGAAGTCCACAACTCTGTATTCCAAAATTCTATTTGCAAGGCAGTTTGAAACTTGTAATTCATTTTCCATAGAAACTGCATTATAAATAGTAATTCAGTGTGTGCTCTGGCTGGGAAACAAAGTTTAGCTAATCCATCTGCAATGAAAAGTAGGAGAAAGCAATATGGTAACAGTATGAGTAATTAAATGAAACACTAAAAAGTGAACGTGAAAAAACAAGTTATTTTCTAGTTGTTCATAATTGAAGAAAAGCACTTTTATGTAGAGACATACAGGGAAAGAGAGACTGCAGAGAGTTTGAAGACCTCTTCTGGATACTGCCAATCAGGTCTCAACCTTGCAGGTTGGACACCTACCTCCTCAGTTTTAGCTACCAGCCCTTCCAGTTCTCCCTTCATCTTACCTCCTCCATTTACACACTCTCTTCCATTCCTTCTGGCCCCTCCTCGATCAGACATTATCCTACCTTACCTGGATTCTTATAATGGCTTCCTAGTTGGTTTCCTTGAGTCTAATCACCTCCTAAATGGTCAACTGCATATGGCACTCTGGCTAACCCTTCCTGAACTTATCCCTCCTGGTGTCGTGGTTCTCATCAACAGTATACTACCTGCCATGCAAATCAGAAAGGCACAGCCCCAGTCAGACTTTTTGGAGGAAAGCTCCCAGAATGGTACGTCCCACCCAGGGTCTAGATATCTTGAAACTATTTTTAGCATTCTTGGTCAGAAAAGAACATAGGCAATCATTCCGCTTGGAAGTCCCTGGTTAGTTGGTCTGGGCTTGAAGACCCGAAAGTGATGCCCCACCTTGGTTACTACATAATACCTTTAGAGAGGAGCTGGGATGTTAGCACTCTTAGTCCAAGGGGGAGAGTGGGGAGGTGAGACAGTAACTCACTTGCTTCTGTTTCATCTTGCTGACCACTGATCCTTCTGAGTACAGCATTAATACCACCATGCCGAGAAGCAGAGCGGAAGAACTCTTACCTTGGGGCAAAGCAGCTTTTTGAGACGCCAAAGAGTATTCACCTTGAACAAAGGGGACAATCATACCCTCACCCCAAAGTTGCTGCAAGAAATGAGTGAGTGTGTTAGAACGTATCTAAGGTGATGCCCGATAAATACTTCCATCCATACAGTTATGCACCGATTAAATTTAAGATAAGGAGATGTATCAAAGAGCCTTTGAATTCTGACCAAACTTGAGCAAATGTTTTCACTTGGATAAATGCCCACCTCCTCAACTTTGGGCTAGAATTCAAGCAGAGTCTTGTTTGATATCCTACCTTTCATTCTGTCTCACTAAGAGAACCACTGATTTCCAATCAGATCCAAGAAATGTTCAGAAATTAAGAGGACAGAAAAATCCAAATGAGACAGGAGGTCTGAAAACAAAATCCCCACGAACCAACACGAAACAGCCAGGCTAGCGCTGACCCAGGCAACTGATCTGGCAGGCTGGGCGTGGAGTGGTAGCCTGTCGTCATGGCAACACGAGCACCCTAATCCCGGGCCACAGGGAAAGCAGAGATGGAGACAGCTGCTGGGAGCCACGCCTGGCGTCCGGACCCGCCCAGTCGGCCATGGCTTTGTGGTCCCCAGCTCAGGTCTCTCCTCCATTCTGTCAAAAAAAAAAAAAAGTGAGAGGAAGGTGGGGAGATGTTTATTTGCTTCCATCCTCTGTGTGGTATGCTACTCACAGAAATAAATATTTTAGGATTAATCACGGTGAGGCATTGTGTTCATAGGGCGTTCATCCATTTTCAAAGGATTTTACACACAGTATTTTATAAAGTTCAAACAACTGACGCAGGTATGATGGTATTATTCTCATTCTGCAGAATACAGAGCTCAGATTGGTGGCCCCAGGTAGGTTCCTTAAAACCCCTCAACCATGAGTTTTTCGTTGGCACAATGTGGATAATGAGCCTTGCCCTAACGATATGAAATTATAACAGAAATGTCATCATGTAAACTTCTGGCCAGTGACATTCTCACCACAGGGCACTGGGCACTTAGGTGATACCCAATCAAGGATGATACGGTTCTGTTAAGTATTTGTAGAGGAGTTGTCCTTGTTGCCAGCCCCAGGGGCTGTTAGAAACAATAGTAGATATCTGGAAACAAAGACTGTAATTGCAATCTGCATTTCTGAGTCTCCCATTAGCAGAGCTGTCCCACCTACTGTGCTGAGAGGTGACCTCATTAGAGAAGAGGAACCATCAGTGGAAAACTCAAAGCCTTCAGAACCCTCTGGCAGTTGAGCCGGTGATCAGGGAAAGCTTCCAGCAGCTGCCGCTGACAATGGGCTTCTGTCCCCGCTTCTGCAAAGGCCTTTGCTCCTCCAGTGAGCTAGCCGTTTTTGTTTTGTTTTATCCTCAAGCAAGATGGCTGCTGATTGCAACGAGCTCAGAATAGCAGAAAGTAATTAAAAATTCATTTTAAAATCTATCGTGCAGTTTAACATCTACATTAAGAACACTGCTGGGGTAAATAAGCTAGCATCATCTTTAGTAAGGCAAGAAGAAAGAATTCAGACGGTCTGTTGCACATGGTGTCAGCACAGATAAACTGGATTGCAGCTGGCCTTTGAATAAGTTTTGCAGGCCTTTTCCTGAAAATATAAGTGATTACCACAGAAGCCAACATTTTTTTTTTCAAGAGAGTTTGGTAGCAACTAAATGGCCCAAACTGGTGTTTGTCAATTGAGATAATACTTCAGGAAAATAGATCTAATGTTTTCTTTTTGCTTTCTTTCATTGGGGGAGCAGGCGGGGGTTGGGATCTCACTCTTGTCTCCCTGGCTGGAGTTCAGTGGCACTATCATGGCTCACCACAGTCTTGACTTCCTGGGCTCAGGCAATCTTTCCGATTCATTTTCTACCACGCCAAGCACATTTAAAAAAACTTTTTGTAGGGATGATGTCCCACTATGTGGCCCAGGCTGATCTCATACTCATGGGTTCAAGCAATCCTCTCACCTTGGCCTCCCAAAGTGCTGGGATTATGGGTGGGAGCCACTGTGCCCAGCTGGATCTCATATTTTCATAGGGGCACAGCCATTTCTGAGCAGTTTTCTTTAAAGACCAGTGAAAAACAGTGTTAAAAAATTGACATTTTCATAACCCCCTATTTTTCCCTAATGACACAGACCCATTTGAAAGGTCCCCATTGTAGGAACCTTTCCATGTTGATTACTTAGAGTTTAAACTAGCCAGTGGCAGGCAAAAAAGGTCTGCTAAGGTAGTAACAGGTCACCATCATGCTTCCCTCTGTTCCACCAAGTCTGTGTGGGGCCTTCTCCAGTCCTCGACTTGCCTGTACCTGGCAACCACTGCCATCAACTCCATCCTCTGCCCCTAATATCTCGACATCATTAACAACAACAAGCAAATCTCACTGGAAAATGAACAGATATATACTCTCCTCAAGGAAGAGTTCACATTCAAAAGATGTTTGTCAAAGAGATTTTTTTTTAACTTTAGCAGAAAAAGTGATACCGGGAGCCCACTACTGAAAAGAAGTTAAATTTCATTGAGTGATTTGTATTTTCACCCATGAGCTGTGTTTTCTTGGTCCAAACATTACTTTATATCAATTTGGAGGGGTGTCTAGGTGGCAGTAGGAATCTGCTGATGAATATAATAACGCAGGTTCATTTAGCAGTCGGAATGCCTTATTATCATTACCACATTACCCATTTTATTCTAAAATTTTATGTTCATTTTCAGAACCAATTACCCATTCTGCTCATTGTATTCAAAGGGGGCACACATATTTTATGTTTAACGTAACTTGGACTCCAACCTAGGAAATAAATACCAAATCAATTTACTTTCACCTTCTTCCCACAGCACTGAAAGCAAATGCCAAGTGTTGTAAAGCATCCTGATGATGTCAATAATTTTATTAAAAATTGAGATTTACTATCTCTTCTCATATTCTTGATAGAGGTATTGAAATAGGTAGGGCTATAAAGCTAATAGCCTATTTTTCACAGCAAATATTTTCATTCACCTGAGGTAGAGTAAACCAAGACATTTATGGCATCATTAAGGCAGATTATGAGCAATTTTGATTAAAACCAAAGACTGACATTTTCCAACCCAAAAAGGAGAGTCATCACAGCCTATGCCGAGGCTGTGTCCCACCAAATAAACCCTAAAGCTGGTACCAGGAGAAACTGCCTCCAGAGAGGGTTCTAGATGTGACTAAATTATCACAAATCCTTACCACTTCAGGCCCTGTTTCTAAGGTGATAAAGGGTGGGGGAAGGGAACTCTATGCTCCCAATGACACAGGATAATATCATCTGACCTCAACGTACACATGAAGCAAAAATCAAAACCTTGCTTTCTATGGATCAGAAAAATATCAAAAGCTTACCTTTTTCCAATTGTGTAGCAATGAAGAAGACAATGGATAGACAGGTCTTTAAAAAGAAGGGGAGGGGGCCGATAAGATAGGATAATAATGTTCACTTTCTCACTATTATCAATGTTGGAGTTGCCTTCATTAATATAGTTAAGAATATTTTCAAGTTATTAAGATGAAAAATTGAGTCAAAGATTTTGATTTTTTTTTTCTTGCATCCGTTTCAGAAACAAATACTAATCATTTAGTATAATCTAGTGGCTGGATATTATAATGTCCGTGTTGGGCATGACTCCTGAATTAGACAACGTTTTTGCCATTTGTGGTCTTTATACTTAGGGAAATGTAGTCTGATCTAGCCCAGATTCACATATAAAGAATAATCATTTCATTTTTACAACAGAGGTCTGTTTTGTGGATTCTTTGTTCATATTACTCTGTTTGCATTTGAAGATAAGGCAGCTTCTGTTGGTATTCCTGGTAAGATGGAAAAGTTATAAAGAGTGAGTGTCAATCTTTTCTAGATGGAATATTCATGTAGCTTGAGTTAGAGTATTCTTATTTTCAATATTAAACTAAGTATCTTTCTTTCTTAGGTTATGAGTTAGACAGCGAGTTGCTACAAGGTCAATCCAATGTTGAAAGTCAATTAAAATGACTGACATAATGCAATAAGTCTTAATTCCTGATCATGCAGATTGGTTGGAGCACCTTCCACTCCCAAGGAAATTGCCAAGGACTCCGTGATACCACAAGGGCTCTATGATCATTAACGTTTGTCAACACCTGTGAGGCCCCAGGCACTTGACATACAAGATTTGTCATTTCTTTTCAGTCCTTGGTCCTCTTTGGCATGAGTACTGTATTATTCCCATTTTATGGAGAAGAAAACGTAGCTTTAAAAGTCTAAGGAATTTGTTAAAGGCTTTCTAGGACATATTCTGCTGACCTGGAAAATACCAATGCTGAACTGATCTTTATAATTAAAATTCAGCACAACATTGCCTTGGGTAATGAGTGGGATCAGCTTTTTTCCTCTTAGGTTGCTGAATTACTGTGATTAAGAGCTTTAAGCAGTGACTTTAATGTATTAGTGATTATTCTGTTTTTAAAAAATACGTAAATATTTTTCTAATTACAAGAAAATTTCTCGTATTCTACATGGTCACAGAATGGACTATTCTGATTCATAAAGCATTCTGTTTAATAAAGTGTTAGGGGAAGACTACTAATCTGTAAGAAGTCGAAAAAAATCATGTGCTTAATATAAACTAAGTGCACACTTTAATTTTTCTTTGATGATTCAGGAAACACGTGGGGACTGTAGTAGTGAAGGGTTGTCATGACAAAGACCAGTTATAATTACACAAGGGAAGCAGGACGGCACTACTTAATAGAGGTTCCTAGTTAGTAGAATCTTAGATTTGAAGAGCTGAAGGGCACCTCAGAGAGTCTCCATCTAAGTATTTTATTTACAGGTAAGGAACTGGAGGCCCAGATTACTGACAGGTTAAGTGATTGGCCTAAGGTCATCCAGGAGTCCAGTGGAAGTCACACAGTGACCAGCACACATGGTGACCAGTTTTGCTATGCTAAGCTGATTTGTCAGTCATATTGATTCCGCTTATCCCCTTCAGAACAAAATGGAAAAAAAGAAAAAGCAAAAGAAAAAAAGGAGGTGCCATCATTTGCCTTCTACATTTGTGGATTAGCCAGCAATCATAGATCTTTATTTGCTTATGTTTTCTGCGACAGCTCTTTCCTGGGTCTCCATTTTCTTACCATTACTTCCACAGTGTAACTAATACATGTGTTGCCATGTGTGTAGGAGAGGTCCTTTCTCTGAACAGTTTCTGGTTTTCCTTTCTTCTTTGGTATAGTTTTTATTAGGACTAAAATGTAGAAAGGAGCTTCTATCCAGCATTCAATTCCAGCTTTGTAATTTAACTTGCCAGGTTTAACTGGGGGATGATTAATCAATTATTTACTTAGCTGGAATTTTTCCTGTCACTTAAATCATATTTAATTTCAATCTATTATGATCCATTATCAGTGCTGAGCCAAAACCCTTGATGCATTATTTGCTTATGAGATGGTTTCACACATACAACAGCATCGATGTCCTAAATGTTCCGCGTACATTTACAGATGACGGACTGCCTCTGTTAAGATGTGGTTCATGTGCACACTGTAGAGATTTCTATATTTTACAATTTTAACATATCCGGAGCCATTTACTACCAACTGAAAAACCATATTGGAAAGATCTAGATCAATAGTCTATTTAATCTGAAAAGTCATCATTCATGAGAGATGGGGTTTGCTTTCTTTTTTTTTTTTTAATTATCCAGATCTTTTATTCTTCACTCCTTCACAACACAAAGTCTAAAGTCTAAAACTATTGGAGACATAAAAGCCAAATGCAATGTATAAAACGTAACTGAATTTTAGTTTGGGGAAAATACACACACACACACACACACACACAAACACACACACACACACACACACACACACTACATTTTAGAGGGATAATTGCACTATTACATAATACTGGATAATTTGTGTTAATTTCTTATGTATGAAAATGGTGTTGCAGTTATGTAGGAGAATGACTTTTTTTTAGGTATAGGTTCGAAATTTTGCACATTAGTGTCATGATGTCATTAACTCTTTAAATAGTTCAGAAAAAATGGAACAAACACTAAATGAAAAAACACTAAATGAGTTTAGGTGGCTGGTAAATAGGTATCCATACTATTTTTTTTATAGAAAGTGGCATACATCTTTATTATTATTATTGTTATTATTTGAGTCAGAGTCTCACTCTGTCACCCAGGTGGAAGTGCAGTGGCACACTGTACTATTTTTTAATATTATAAATTTATTTGAAAATTGACAGTAAAAATGGAAAATAACTAAAATAACTAAATTACAAAAATATCACTCAAATTGCTTCATACACACACACACACACACACACACACACACACACACACACACTCACAACTGCCTGGCAGAGCACAGAAAATCACTGTTTGGGACAGGTGATGAGATAGTAACAGATGACAGAGAAAACAGCTCTGCTTCCTAGAATGATTCTCCAACCAGCAAAGATATACACGGTGAATGGGAACTGTAGTCAAACGCAGGTGAGGACACTATAAGAGGGCACCCAGATACTTTGCACGTGTTCCCGTGTCCAGGCCCTAGCAACTTCCACTTGGTCACTAATGGGGCATGCATGTGCACCCGAGGACACACTGGTGTCTGTTCCTTAGGCAGTGTGGCAAAGAGAAGAGGAGGGCACCAGGATACCAGAGACAAGCAGAAGTCCCAGTTTTCAAAAGGGAGTAAAGTGTTACCTACTCAGGCAACACAGTAGTTTACGGTAGTAAAAACATGTCTCTGTATCCTCTGAGGCCATCCTGCTGGGGATGATACACCCAAGTACATTTTTCCTAAGGTCATGCTAATCAGCTGCTTAAAGCTGCCCCCAACTCTACCCTTCTGTGTCTTAGTTTTCTAATTTGTAACATAGACATAAAATGTCTACCTCATAGGTTTGTCATGAGAAACAAATGAAATAACATTTGCAAAGTACCTGGTACTAAGCTTGTTACTGAGAAGGGGTCCAATAAATGATAGTCATTATTCCCATGTGGGTATCTAAAATCTACATATTTGACTATATGTCTTATGATAATCTTCTAGTTCAGATGGAAATTTAGGGGCAGGTTTTAACACCGTTGGTTTATTCATATCTGGTTTTAATACTGTACCCCAAGAGAGTTGATGAATGAATCAATGTCAACCTAGAGAGAGGTTTTAAGCTTTCCAAGAATTCACCTTAATCCTTTTTTTCAACCTCTACTTATATATACAACTGGGATGTACAACTAAAAGTGAGATGACAAAAAAATTATAGACAACTGATATACCAGAGAGATCACTAAAGCAGAGTGAGTACACCCCCAAGAGATATGTGAGATGACCCATAGGGTGTGAGAAGGCAATATTAGAGCAATTTCCATTTTTTCAATTATTTATTTATAAAGGCAAGGTCTCTCTCTGCTGTTCAGGCTGTAGTGTAATGGATCATAGCTCACTGTAGCTTCAAACTCCTGGCTAAAGCAATCCTCCCACCTCAGCCTCCTGAGTAGGTAGGATTATAGGTATATGCCAATACGTCTGGCTAATGTTTTAATTTTTTTGTAGAAACGAGCTTTCTGTATGTTGCCCAGGCTAGTCTCAAACTCCTGGCCTCAAGCAATTCTCCCACATCCGTTTCCCAAAGTGCTGGGATTAGAGGCTTGTGCCACCATGCCTGGCTTCTATTTGTAAACTAAAACAAAAAAGACAGCTAAGCTTTACTAATATTTTAAGCATACGAATTGAAAGCAATATTGCCACCCCGTCTATAATTGAGAGGATGGCATGTTGTGTACGGGGTGCGAGAAGTCTGAGGACAGAGGAGGTTTCCAAACAGGACTGGAGGCCCTTCCTTGTTTGTTGTTTTCTTTCCTTGTATTACCACACACAGCCTTTGGGTTGAACTTTGTTAAGTGTATTTATGGGATACATTATCTAGTTGTTTTAGTTTTAGTTTTTTTTTGAGTTGGGAACTCACTCTGTTGCCCAGGCTGAAGTGCACTGGTATGCTCACAGCTCGCCTCAACCTTGACCTCCTTGGCTTAGCCTCCTAAGTAACTGGCACACACCACCACACCTGGCTAATTTTTGTGTTTTTTGCAGAGATGAGGTCTCACTATATTGCCCCCGGCCTTGAACTCCTGGGCTCAAGTGATGCTCTTGCCTCAGCCTCCTAGAGTGCTGGGATTACACACGTGACCCACTGCACCCAGTTTCTAGTTTTAACTAAAACAATCTTTCCGAAATGAACAGTTGGCTTAAGAAAAATATCCCCATCTAGCCAGGCATGGTAGGGCTCACCTGTAGTTCTGGCTACTTGGAAGGCTGAGGCGGAAGGATCGCCAGAGCCCAGCAGGTCAAGGCTGCAGTAGCTGAAGCGTGCCACCGCACTCCCGTCTGGGCGACAGAGTGAGACTCCAACTCAAAAAAAAAAAAAATCTCCACAAAAAAATAATGCATTGACAATGATACTAATAACAAAAGAACAAGGAAACAATAGGAAAATAGCAGAAGATGGTTCTATTATTCCAGTACAAGACCTACCACTGCTCTATGAGATAAAAACAATGATCTAATGAGATCTGATCAGAAATCAGTTTAAAAAACTGAAATCATCAAGATGATTTGCTTCACTCCAAGTCACAGTGTGCCATGGCTGACAACATCTTAGGCTGCTTCCCTCAGGGGCATGCTAGTGTCTAATGCTAAGGAGGCGACAGCTTTACCATATATCGCTGGACCACAGGAAACAATGACCCACCACAGCCCATGCAGAGGAGGTGTTCAAATCCAGGCTTCCACAGAGAGGTTTCCTATTCCTGTGGGAGGCTGGACTGGAAGACCTCCAAGGTAATCCAGATTCGGAGATCTATGAATCCCTGCAGACACAGGAGGCAGGGTCTGGATGAGATGAGAAGCAGAATTCAAACAATTTAACTTGCTGTATGTGGCATGCAATTCCACGACAGTAGGAGCTGTCTCTTCATCTCTATCCTGTTCAGTATTGCAACCCACAGCACAGACGTTACCTGGCATCTAATTTGTGCTCAGCAGGTGTTTGTGACCACGTTGGCCAACTACTTATCACTAGAGGTGTCCATGAGGAGGCGGCATTGGGTTTGATCTCCAAGAAATTTCTAACTCTAAGATGTTACAGTTTTATATTTGCATGTATTCTTTTCCTTGACAAATGAAGACATCACCAGAAAACAACTTTGAGCTTCTTTACAAGATATTAATTGTAATTCTGTGGATGTTTCTTATTTTTTTCCAAATATTTGGGATTTTTGTTCTAATCTTCCCCCCCGCTTTCTGACAACCCCTCTTTTGTTTAAAATAAATAGAAAGATTTTTGAGGTCAATTCTGGCAGGAATTTGTAAGTAATAATACTTTGTTTTATACCTGTATAAAATTACAATCAACTATTAAAAACAAATGTAATTTACCAAATATCTTAGCTAAGATTTAAAGAAAAAAATAATTAAGGACTGTGAATATGTGTGTGTGCAAAGAAATGGCAGGCCTTGCCATATGTCAAACTGACAGTAGCATAGAGTCAGTATTTGAGGTTTCCTGTAACTTGACAGGACAAAAAAATAATAATAATTCCTTAAACCATTTTAGCATGTTAATAGAAATTAGATTTTTTTTGGCCAGCCATAGTAGCTTACACCTGTATTCCCAACGCTTTGGGAAGCCAAGTTGGGAGGGTAGCTTGAGGCCAGGACTTCACGACCATTCTGGTAAACATAGTAAAACCTTATCTTCACAAAAATTTTAAACATTAGCTAGGCATGGTGGTGTGCGCCTGTAGTCCTAGCTACTCAGGAGGTTGAGGGGGAAGAATCACTTGACCCAGGAGTTTGAGACTGTAGTGAGCTATGATTGTACCACTATACTCCAGCCTGGGTGACAGAGCAAGACCCTGTCTCTTAAAAAAAAAGAGATAAAGAAATTAGATTTTTAAAAAACATACTTCAAGCCTGTCATTCCAGCACTTTGGGAGGCTGAGGTGAGGGGATTGCCTGAGCCCACGGGTTCGAGAACAGCCTAGACAACTTGGTGAGACCTTGTCTTTACACTAAATCAAAAAACTAGCTGGGCGTGGTAGCGCATGCCTGTAGTTCTAGCTACTTGGAAGGATGAGGTGGAAGGATCGCCTGAGTCCAGCAGGTTGAAACTGAGGTGGCCATGAGCATGCCACTGCTCTCCCACCTGGGCGACAGAATGAGACTCCAACCCAAAAACAACGAAAACGATAACAAAAAAACGAACTTCAAGTGAAGACAAATGGTAGAGAAAAATCACTGCCCAAATAATAAATATAAAAAATATACACATAGCAATAAGTAATCACATAGTAGTATTGGCTATAATATCTTGTGCTGTAGCTAAACTTAAGATAATTTTATCGTTTGACTGTGCTGTGCATTCAGATGGCAGATGCCTGTCACCGACGGCACTTCACCACTTGGGGCATTGTCCTAGGAACGCTTACTGTTTCATAACGAAGATCTGACTTCCTTTCTGCCAGTCACAATCATCAATATTTTCTGTAGAACATTCCTTTTTTTCTTTTAGAAAATAGGATTTATTTTTATTACAGAAAAGCTCCCAAGTGGGAGGGGCCCCGAAAAAGGGTTGCCCTGTAGAACATTTCTGAATAATGCTAGTAACTGTGACGAAATAAAATAAATAAATACAGAAGATAAGATCTATCCAAGCATGCCTCTAAGATGGCAGTCTGGCCTCAAAGAAAACCTTAGAGAAACAGCAACCCTCACTGTTTCAAGAAAGGTAGGTAAGTATTCCTAGAACAATGCCCAAGTGGTAAAGTGCAGTCAGTGACAGGCACCTGCCATTTGTCTGCACAGCAGTCAGCCGCATCAACCCATGATGGGCAGAGGCTGGGTGACAATCTATGATGGGTGGGACTGAAGGATTCTACTTTGGAAGAGTGGAGAAGTTGACCTCTGAAGGTTACGCCCAATACTACAAGTCTATGATGTTTAGAAATGCTAAAAATGTGTGTCAGCTGGATGATTAAATTCCACGGAGATTTCCGGAGTATGTGGAAAATACATTGTTCCTTTAAAACTTAATCTAAGGGGCCAGAAAGCAGGTCATTTTTTATTGCCGTTGTACCACCACCAAGATTAAAATACAAAGAAAATCACATTCAAATATAAGCGCGTTACTCGTAGAATAAAACCAAGTCAGAAGTATTGTAAAGGAGCTCATATCATACAGTATCCAAAGTCAAGGCAGAGTGGGAAGCATGTGACCATATCAAGAGAGAGAAGTCTCAAAATGCGGTACAAAAGAAAAAAAACCCTGCACAAAGCGCTCTGGCCGTTCCTGCCAATAGTGACAGGGCAGTCATTCTTGCTGTTTGCTATTCCAGGGCATTGAGCCGTCAGGAGACACAGGCAAGACTGCGGCTCCCTGGGACTGAGATGACAGAAGCCCCCGTGCTGCCCCATGACAGATGCTGGACTGAGATAACCAAAAGAATAGGAAATTTGGGCAACAGCAGCTGGGCCAGACAAATTCAACTTCCCACCTGCTGTTGATGTACACATTCATCTCTCAAACCCAATCCCCATCCATGTAAAAATCTGCCAGCACGTCGAGAAATTAATCAATTTGGGGGAAAGGGAGGGAGTTATCCATGGCCGATTTTATATTCTTTCTGTAAGCACATTTGTGTGGCATGGAGACAGCTGAGCCGAGCGACAGTGGCTTTCTCTGCTCTCTCCTGTAATCACCCATACACCTGGGACTCAGCCTGCACTGCTGTTTTCTTAGAGGAGGATTTTTTTTTTCCTAGGGTAAAGCTGGCTTTGGAAACGAATTAGATATGTCTGCGTTTTTTTGTTTGGTTTCCCGAGGACGCTGTGGACATCTAATTTGCATTTCTGTCTTGTCCCTCCCTTGTCGCCTTTGTTGTGTTTCCTTTTTTTTTTTCTTTTTTGTCTGAGGGGAGAACAAGAATAATTCCCGAACACCACTGGTCCAACACCCTACTCTTCAGGGTGTGTGTCTACATATGTATGTGAAATCGAAGTTCCACGTTTGCTGCAAAACAACCTTTATCCTGGAGAACATTTCAGTTCAAGAAAATGATCTTTAAAATGTCTAATTCCCTACTGTGATTTCCTTTAAAGTTCTAATTAGTTGTGCACAGTAATGAATTCTGTAAATTGCAGTGTTTCATTTAAGGCTTTTAAAGTACAGAAGGTTCTAATAATGAGTTTTGCCACAATCAGTCTTTGAAGAAAGTAATTTTGAAATGTAGGTTTCATATTTTTGGAGATGTCGTACATCTTAGAAACAATCACAATGTTGAGTCTCAAATTAATATTTGTTGCTTAATGCCATCAAAATGTCAGATTAATGAGTAATTAACAACGTTTGTACATAATGTTATTTCTTTCTTCCTGCAAAGGCCAAAAGCATAATAGAGAATTCAAGTCAAGAAACATCTTTCAACAAATATATTTTCAGAATTTCCCTTTTAAATAACTTACTATAGGGTCTATAACCGTCTTCTTTTAATGGTCAGCAAACAGCTGGGTTTCCAGATAACATAAGGAACATTAAATATTCATGCTATTAATTATTTCTATATTTTGAGTAAAATACATGTATTCTTGGATTTGCTGGTTTGAAGGGTAGAAAAACCATGACCACTGCTCATCCTTCTCCCCCATTTTAAGGAGAGGTTAGGTCCCACCTACAACCTTGTTCTGCTAAGCTCTGCTCTAAGAACACTGAGCTCTGCTATATACCATTCTTACTTTTCATCCTTTCCTCTCTTCTTGGACCTAATTGAAACTTGACTCTCTCCGCAAATATTGCCTATCTTCTCCACCTCCCTGGAAGACGCAAGGACCTGTGTCTGACATCAGTGTCAGCCTGGGTTTTTCCCTGGACATTCTCTCCAATGTCCTTTCACTGGAGTCCATAACCCTAGTCTGACCACGCCCACAGAGTCATTCAATGCCATTCGACGACTCCTATTCCACTGGGTCCATTTAGCTCTGTTGTTTACACTGGCCTTCCCTTTCTATCCCAAGGATCGGAATTAATGGTTCGGGAGACATCTTTTTTATGGTACAGCATCCTGCCACTGCTAACGTTTTCCCAAACCCCTCAAGCCAATTCTCAGCCCCAGACTATCCCCACCATCCGTGCCCGTTCCTCTGCCTGGGGTTGCAGACCACTGAGACAGGGAGAAGACAAATCTTTGTGAGGCTGGCTCATCACGGATTCAAACACGGCCCACTTGAGAAGCATTGGTACTGCCCAGCCATTATCATCACACGTCTCCTCATCTTCCTAATCCAGACCCCACAGGAATTGGTCCAGCCTGTTCCACCATCTGCTGAAGTTCTCCTCAGTTACCCCTCTGGGGAGTGTGGGCTCAGTGAGGGTCCATTCACTGCCCCCACTCACCCTATGTCCCCCTCTCCACTCATACTAAGAGAGAAAATTCCCTCTCTCCTCCTTTCCCATGAATTTTAGGTCATATTCCAGCCCATTTTTTTTTTTTTTAGAGTTGGAGTCTCACTCTGTCACCCAGACTGGAGTGCAGTGGCCGCTCCCGGCCACCGCAGCCTCGACCTGCTGGGCCCCAGCGATCCTTCCGCAGCCTTCTGAGTAGCCGAAATTACAGGTGCGTGCTATCACCCCCGGCTAATTTTTTGATTTATTGTAGAGATGAAGTCTCGCCTGCCCAGGTGGGTTTCGAACCCGTGGGCTCAGGCAATCCACTCACTTCAGCCTTCCAAAGGCGCGGGATTACAAACTGAGCCACCGAGCCCGGCTCCAGTCCCCTTTTTATGTCACCTCTTTCTGGAATTCTCCTCTCTCTCTACTGGGTGGCTTCTCTGTCATGTTATTATCTCTTAAAACAAAAACAAAACGCTTTATTTGGTCCTGCTATTGTTATTCCTCTCACTCTCCATCTCTTATCTTCCTTTTCCTGCCAAGTTCCTCGTGGGCGCCACAGTTTTCATTCATTCCTTTCCTAACCTTCCAGCCTGGCTTCCCACTAGCTTCACAATTCTACTGAAACAACACTGAAGGTTTACCAAGCACCTTCAATAGACATTGGCACATTTGTGAGAATTCATCTCTCCTTCCTTCTTGACCAGTAGATCTCAACACTGCATGGATATAGGAATCATTTTTGAAGGTTTTTAAAGATAAAATGTCTGAACAAGTCCTGTCTGTAGACAGTTGGATTTAATTGTTTCTGGATGGGGATATTTCAGCCATGGGGATATTTTTCACAAGATTTCTAGGTGACGGTGTCATGTACTGAGCTTGAACAGGTCCCAGAGTTGACTACTCTGTACACGAGGAGGGTGCTCAGCCTGTGCTCCCAGTGGAGTACCCTCCTGGCTCTCCTGGTGGCTCCTTCTGTTTGTCCCTTCCAATGTCTACCCCAAGTCATCTTCTGTGTATTTTCTGAGGGGTATCATCCCACCCCACACCACCATTCCTTCCCCCTCCCATTGCTTATTTACAATTCCCAATATGAATACTGTCCAGATCTTGTCTCTGGCCAAAACTAAGGCCACTGTGCATTTCTTTCTACTTGCAGGTTTGGTGGTGATCTGATCTACTAAGACTGAAAAGAACGATGTCTAAAACCACATCCTTTCTCGTAGTCCCATTCCTACCACTCATACTACTACTACTACTACTACTACTACTACTTTTTTCTTTTAATGCACTCTGTTGCTCAGGTTGACCTTGAACTCCTCAACTCAAGAGATCCTCCTACCTCACCTCAGCTGAGATTACTGGTGTTATTTCAATTTAAAGTGCACTGAAACAAAAATCCTGAGCAAGTCAAGTGGCCACTGCCCAACCTCATTTACCTGCAAATTAATGTGGAAGTAAATGAAAGCACAAGAGAGATGTATTGTATCCTACCAACTATACTAATTTTTGGACACACACGAAGGAAGAGCTGCTCCCCAGACCCATAGAACATGCAAGAAAACCTGTTTTCCAACCTCCTCCTTACTGTTCTTTAAGAAACGGTTTCCTAGCAAACATTCTGATGATTAAACTGACTCACAAGTATTCAATCATCATGCCTCCGTGGCCCAGCAGGTGGGTCTGGCAGGCTGCACAGTCCAACATGTCCCTGATTTCCCATGCAGGGTACAGAGCAATATACACAAAAACATTGGTAAAAAAACAAAAAAAGTTCCCAAACAGCTCTCAAAGGCTTAAAGTGCCGTGAACAATAAGCATCCTGGATCAGGAGCCTTAAAGGATGGGCTCACCGCCTGCCCGGGGCACACACCAGGTGGTGTACTTTAAGAAGCCAGAGCGGTTTCATCTTGCTCCGGACTTCACAAGGGTTTGACATGTGACACTGCCCATCCTCACTCTCTGCAGACTCTGTTACCCAAGTCTGTTTTCTGCCTCGAGAACCCAGTCAAGGATGCATTCTCGAATCTGCTAATATTGCCTTTTAGGAAGCATATCCACGATGGTTTCAAGATGGTCGTTACTTTTTTCTCAACTTGCCTATCCAAAAGGTGAATCCCACCTCTGTCTGTAGAGCAGTGAGGCCACTAACTGCTAGCCACCACATCCCCAAACCTCCTACACCCTCACCTCCTTCGCGTCCCCTTTCTCCCCTGTGCTCATATACTTAGAAGCCCTGAGAGAACTCGGGAAAAACAGTTCCTCTTCACCATCAGAACTTCAGACTCATGATGGGCAAGAACGTGTGCCCAGCTCAGGTAATGTTCTCTGCTGTCTGATCCAACCTGCCCCAGGAGGGAACTGGTAGGAAAAGACAGGAACCATCTGCCACCGAGGACCCACGTGGTGTTTTCCTATTCTTAGTATGGATTACTGCAATGAAACAAGCTTCTTCCAACAACAAAGCAATATGATTTGAATTCATGACTAATTCTGAGCTCACATCATTTACATGAAATGATATACATTACAAAAATACTTGCAACTGCATGTCACAAAGGACAATCATTCTACTGTGAGGGTGATGGGGAGTAGAGGGGGAACATGTGCTTCCACAGTCTTCTGCCTGAAATATGTAGGAAAGAGATGCCGGGGCAGGGGGGACGAGGGATGCTGGATTAGGGAACAGGGGATGAGTACCTGACAGTCACCAGACCTCAAGATGAGTGCTCAGCCCTAAGGAGCCACTCATGCATGGCTTGACTATGCCGAACATTTAATAATACAACAGATGGTAAAAATTTATTTTCAGGATAGCTATACACACCAGCAGAATTCATTCAATCAAAAGGTATGGTGGAATACCATGGAGTCATGTGTTCATAGTAGCATTATGCACAGTAGCAAAGAGGTGAAAGCAACTCAAGTGTCCATTAATGAATGAATAGATATGCAAAAACAGTGTATTTGTGTACAATGGACTATTACACAGCTTTAAACAGGAAGGCAATCCTGTCACATGGATGACCCTGGAAGATATTATGCTAAGTAAATGAATGCAGTTACAAAAGGACGAATACTATGTGATTCCACTTTATATATGGTAACTAAAGTAGCTCAATTCCTAAAAACAGAAAATAGAGCAGGGTTTAGCAGGACCTGGAAGGGGGAAATGAAAAAGGAAAGTTGTTTAATGGGCACAGAGTTTCAGTTTTGAAAGATGAAAATGTTCTGGAGATCTAGTTCACAACATTTTGTGAATACACTCAGCACTCTGCAGTATACACTTAAGAATGCTTGACCTGATAAGTGTTATATGCTTTTTATCATGAGGAAAAAAAGGTAAGGAAAGAAAAAAGAAGATATGGTGGGTGGGTGTGATTAACAGGTACAAAACTATACTTTTTCCCATTTGGCAAAGAATCTAAATGACCTCTCCCCTACCATGCTACACATTTAATAAAATCTCAAGCTGAACTCATTAATGGTTGGATTACTTTTGCTCCAAAATATGGAGACAAAGAAAAATTAACACTCCTCTCACCTCCTTTTTTATTTAATAGCTTGGTCTTTATAAAGTTTAACTATAACATGTCTGTGGATTTCTCTCCATATTTGTGAGCTACTGACAAAACCCAATAAATACAAAGACGCCCCTCTACACACACATAAACCTGCATCTCGTTCAACATCAGGGCTCAGGAGATGTGAAATCAATCAGCCACACATCAATATGAGAATTAAAGTCCTTGCAATCAATCATGCTTTCTCTTAAAGTAAAAAAAAAAAAAAAAATCCCAGTGATCAAGATGCATCTCCTTTTGCATGTTATATAAGTTGATACTGCTCCAGCATGTTAATACGATATGCAGTCCTTACCTTTTTGTGTGATGTGTGAAGCAGATGAAGGAATTTCATTGCAACAGGACAAAGCGGCACAGCACCAGGTTGGAAAGAAAAGCAAAAAAGAAAAACAAAGAGAAAACTGCTAAATTTGTCCTTGGAAAGAAGGACAGGGTGTACTACGAAGTAACATCTAACACATGAAGAACACAGCAATAACAAAATATAGAAATATTTTGATACACAGGGATACACTTCATAAGAACCACCTCTCCTGCCATCATAATTAGAAACCTACAGCTGCTGGCACAAAGAACAAAGAGATGACTCTTCAGCATCTACCCAAGGACTTCCTTCCTGAACTTGTCTTTTCTTAGTTGCAGATTCTGTTACTACAAACACACAGGACATAATTCCTCCCTCAATAGAGCTGCCTCGGCACACATTTCTCTCCTGTAATACCTTCTCCTGAACCCCAAAAAAAGCGTTCCACTCCCAAAACCTATATAACTATATCTGTTGCACCGGCATCAACATTCCACAATATTTCTATATTCTATATTCTACTACATTTCTGAAATGTGACCTGTGAAACAGTCTATACGTGGTTGGCCCCTGTGCAAGAGGTTACAGATGTTGGAAGGTGGTCCCTGTACTCTAGTCCCAATAGGACAGCCCTCAGTGGGGTGGGTCAGGCAGACTGTCTTTCTTATTTCTATAATAGCTGTGCTATCTCAAACACATTAATCAGGGAAAAAAGACAGCGGAATTTGCTCTCTAGCAGATCCTAAATACTCTCTCTCTCTCTCTCTCTCACACACACACACACACACACACACACACACACACACACACACACACACACTCACACACACAGCCTAATATACTCTTGATCTCAAACTCATCTGCACCCTTCTTGAAGCCGTGCAGCTAAGCTTAGGAGCCGGGAGTTGTGTTGACTGCTATATTGGGAAGAAAATACAGTGCAGAAGCCATGAAAAAGAAGGTGAAGCTTCCTTTCCCTCGGGGATTAAGGAACACACATTATCAAGTGCTGAGACAGAGCTGAACAGATGTGATTTGAGGGAATCTGTCTCCCCCACCCCATCTTTTTCTTGTTAAAAAAGGCAAATTTGCACAGCCTGGCTCAAAATTTAGGTCAGAGTCTCCTGGGAAAACTGTCTTTTACAGACATATTTTATAGACGTTGTTTCAATGCCTGTTGTTAGCTATTTGAGAGGAGCCCTGCACAGAATATGCTAACAACTTGGCTGACCTTTGGCTACTTGCCAAGGGTAAGGGTTGATGAAGGGCCTCACTGAATACCAGCCTGATGTCCCAGCAAGCTGAAACAGCGTCCACACAGCAGGACTGCAAAGTCATCAGAGGAGGGAGATGATGTGTGTGTTTCCTTCTCATTAAAAAGCGTCTTCCGTCCTCCTCATCTGAACAGTAATGAGCACAGAAGGACACACAATTCTCAGCCAGGGCGAAGAAATGATTAACCTGGTTCCAGACAGATTTCGAATTCCTGGGTGTGGCAGAGATTGCTAACTATTCTCCACACCAGCTTCTCTTTCTCCATGGACGCACAACTAGGCCTCATTTCCTAGTCTTCCTACGAGTAAGCCATGGCCAGGTAGCTGGGTTCTGGCTGGTGGATTATGGGTGGAAATGATGTATGCCCCCTCGATGACTGGCCCATAAAACCACCTGTTTGATCTTCCACTCTCTCTTTCCCTATGGGCTGACTGACTGGTGAAGTCCAGGGGAAGTTGGAAGAGCTCTGTCGTCCTGGGATCCTGAATGACTGTGTGGAGCACATCCCATCCTGCCCAGCTACGGAAGCTTATGAGCATGGAGAAATCAATGTCTACTGTACAAGCCACTGAGTTCTGGGGCTTCACTTGTTACAGTGGTCCTCATGTATGGATCACTCATGAGGGATGCTCACTTCCAGATGTTAGATGTCTCTGCATGCTTCCAACAATCCTTCCTTTTCTCTTAAGCTCTCCTGAGTGTGTGCCTTTCCTACAATCAATGAATCTCTAAGGAAAATGGGCTTCAAGAAAAAGCCCTGGAAGCCTAGTGAGGGGACACAGCTGACTGTCCTCTGGGGGTGAAGCGGGTGACTCTGAGTCTTCCCTTGCACGGCCAGAGAATTGAAAGCATCAAGAGAAAGGCTCCTGACAGGCCTTGACAGGGATCACTACTAATAACATCAACTAGGCTGTTTGCCTCATCCATGGCCTACCACAAAAACAGACAAATAGGCTTCAATTAAATTTAGAAGGAACATGGAGGAGAACTTCCTGACAGCAGCTGGAATATCTCGGATCAGACCACAAAGTCTGAAGATCTTCAGTGCTACATATGAATAGAGAGACAACTGTTCCCAGTTGGCTTAAGTCAAATCTTTACTGACCGTCTGTCCCGTGACTTTTATACTAAGGACACAGACTTTTCCAGAAAAGAAGAGAAAAAGACTCCAGTGATTTTTTTGTAGTCCACCCTGTGCTGCAAGGAGACAGTTACCACGAACTGCTCATCAAAGGGGTGTGACAATACCTCAGTCCACCTGAGGAACGCACACATCTCCACAACACACTCGACATAGGCTTAGGACACAGCTGTGCTCAAGCCTGTATTTGTCTCTTGCTGCTCGAGATATGTAAATTTATTTAACACATATATACAGAGCATCTGCAATGTGTATTACCCTGGAATTAGTACTGTAGGGGAAGCCAGAACTTCAAGTTCCTGTCTTCAAATTGCTTACAAGCTACTAGCGGAAGTAGGGCATGGCATGGAAGGTTAAATACAATAACAAGACATAGTACAAATGACATCCCAAAGATATCTACAGCCCAATCATCAGGCAGAATTCAGCCTGCTATTTGTATCCAAGTTGCTTTTCAAACCCATTTAATTAGCCAACACCACTGTTCCCTGGCACTCCCAATCCCAGCTGCCCTGTTTGATTTGTTTCCCCATTAATATACATCACTTTGTACCACACTCTTAATTGACACATTGAATGTATTTACTAAGCTTCATGAAGGCAAATGTTTTCTCTGTTTTGTTCACTGTTGTGCCCCCAGGCCTTGCACAGTGCTAGGCACATAGGAGATGCATAATAAATATCTGTCAAACAAAGGAAAACCACTCCAAGTTTCTAAATACGGAAATTAACAACAAACAATCATCACGTTCCTAAAAATTTTGTAGGCAGGATGTCTGCCAACAATAGTTAAAGTCCTCAAGCCTGCTCACCAACAGGAATACTGAACGAGGCTTCAAGTTCACAACCATCTCAAATGTCAAACACAAGATGCTGATGTTTGGAAGATGTAGCATGGGCGAAACCTGTCTCCCACACGGCTATCTTCTTACTCGAATTAATGCTATAGCCAAGAAGGTGGCCCTTGGACACCCACATGTCCAGAGGGCCATTAGTGCTATTAAAAATAAGACAATAACATCAAAAGGCAAGAATGGGGGCCTTGCATGAAATGTCTGTGCTAATACAGCAAAATCTGAAGCTGCAAGTGCACTATGCTAAATCACCAGCCTGTGCACTTAACCAGCAAGGGGCTGAAAAGAACCTCAAGGACAGAATGAATTAAAGCTGTTCACCCTTGCCACTTAACACGTATCTTCTTTATTCAGGATGTCCACAGCACTGTGCCGTCTCATAAGGAATCTTGCAACCCAAATTCCTGCCTCTCTCCTAGCAATCATGGTGCCAGGGTATTTATTTTACATTTTGTATTCCTATGATATGTGTGGGGAAAGATTGGTTCTAAGGCGTTCCTTCAGAATAACACTGTTTAATCAGTCAACGGGATGAACAGGACTTGGCCTTGTCGGCTGCCTGTGCTCTTCTCACAGCTGTGACTGAGCGTGCGTTTCAGGGAGCAAATGACGGATGCTCATACGTCTTGGTCACTGTCACTGGCATTAAGAAAAACAACACAGATCCTTGTCTATAGAGTACCCAGGAAGCGCACCCAAAAAGAATCTCATTACAGTGAAGACGAAGCCAACAGATACGTACGGAGGAGCCAGCCTCACATGCACAGAAAATTATGCAGAAACCAATCTGCGACGACAACAGTTTAATTTTCAAAAGCAAGACTTGGCCCTAAGATGCCAAGCTAATAATAGATTTTTATTGCAAATATCTTCATTTGTCAGACAAAAAGGGTCCTCTTAGGGAAATGAGAAGCCCTACATCCAATTCAAAGGAAAATGGGTCTTACAATTCTCCAGTCCAGAATTGAAAGAACATTTTTTTTTAAATTCTGTGGTCTCTCTTCCCAGAGCCCCTCTGTAAGATTTAGTCTAATGAGAAGACAACAGGTTTCCCTCAAGTTGTATGGTTCCCAGATAGAGATTGGTTTCCATGCTTCTGCTCTCTCTTTCTCTCTCTCTCTCTTTTTTTTTCTCTACATAATCTCCCCCGGGGCTTCATTTTTAACAAATTGTGTGTGTGTGTGCTGGAGTACATGTGTGTGCATGCATGCACACACACACACACACACACACGTGCTCTTAGAGAAGTGTGACTTCAGTTACTCTCCAACTGCTGCTCACGGAATGCCAATGATTTCAGCAATTCTTCAGTGACAAACACTGCGTGTACACACCATCCGCACCCACAACCACACCCACATGGCAGCTTCTCCTACCAAGATGTTCACTCATTCGTCTTGAAATGCAGGTTGGCCCTCCTTAAGGAAGTCTTTCATAAAACAAAGGAAACGAGGCCTAGTTTTCAACTTGTAAGCCAGGCTCAGAAATGTGAGCAAGTCATCTCCAAGGATAAAGAGGTCTAAAGGAGGGGGCATGCCCTGTAAAGGAAGCAGAGGGAAAGGATACTCCTGTGGGAAGGGGGAAAGGCCAAGTTCTTCATCATAAGTGTCATCATGAGGTGTAGCACCTTGTTTGTGACTTTTCATACAAATGTCTCTCTCACTAGACTAAACAAAGGTAGAGAGAAGGACCTTTTGTCACTGACTCTTGTACCCAAAGCTCCTGGAGAAGAATCATCATGCAGGAGACATGCAGACCTGATCGCATTGGTTGATAACTCACAGGGTACTTGTGCTTCCATTTCACAGAACAGACGGAGGCATGGAGATGTGAAGTTGCTTGCCTGAGCTCACAGGACTAATAAGTGACACACCTGGGACACAAAACTAGGTATGCCTGTTCCCAAGTCTTCCAGCGATGCCACTCTGCTGGGCATGCAGGGCCCAAGCAGTGAAGAGTTACTGAGAAAATGGGCAATGCTGTGAATATCAGATGCCGCCGTTGGAAGGAAAGTGCGATTGGCGAAAGAATTCAGGGTGAAAGGTGCACGGGTTAAGCAACAGAGTGGACATTAGGCGAGGAAAAACACAAGACCAGCCCAAGACAGAGGGGTCACACTTCAGTGCCAGGAGGTCAGTGGGCACTTGTCGTAGGAAGGGATATTGCTGAGAAGCTGCTTGATTTTTGTTATGAGGCACTCATCACTTAGTTTTTTATTGTTAAAATTCATTTTTCTTTTGGCAGAAACTGAATTACAAAGTTAAGACACCTTCCAACCCTCAATATAGATTTTTAAAAAAAAATTCTGTCCTCTTATCATGGAGAGTATTTAGTCCAAATGACAACTCGGTAATACCCAGTGTGACAAGCAGCCCTGACCCTCCTGAAATCCCCTCTGCCGAGGCCTTTGCCATACAGGTGTCCAGCACAGAGGTGAAGCTACTTTGTACCTAAGGGCAAATAAGTTCCAAGTTCCGAACAATCAACCTACAGCAGACCTGCTGAAATACAACCCGTCTTCAAATTGAGAACTGCCAGGATATTTTACTCTCATCGTAGGAAGGAATGTTCCTGAGAAGCTGCTTAATTTTTGTTACTAGGCACTCATTGCTCAGCTTTTTATTATTAAAATTCATTTTTCTTTGGTGGAGACTGAATTACAAAGTTTCAATGACTTCCAACCCTCAATATTGATTTTTTAAAAATTTCTCATCACTACTTCACCATCACTGATTTTGCTAAAAGCAATGGGGGATTTTAAAACACTAACCCTAAAAGATAGTTCCTGCCTTAAAAGGTGTTGCATTTAATACTTCCATTATAATCCACATTCTGTGTGTGTGTGTGTTTTTTTTTACAGGAGCAATTAGATCAGTAGTGATATGATAAATGCCTCATTTTAAATGGTTCTTGAAAGAAAAGAGACAAAAGCGGTGGTAACCCCTGAAATAGTCGGTGCACAAACCCTTGTAACTCTCTGTGGTGGATAGGGGTAGATGGACACAGATATCTTGCACAGCCCTGGTAAGCCCATGTTTATTGCAAATTCCATGTGTTATTCTAAAGCTATGTTGACACAATATAATTGCCAGGAGAGATTTTGTCAAAATGATTCCTGAACCCTGTCCCTGGATATTCCAGGGTGGAGCCTTGGAATGTGCATTTGACAAGCTCCCAGGTGAGTCTATGATGGAATCAGGCTCAGGAATCACAGTCCTAATACACAAGAGGTAATGACATAGAGACTGTTGTTTAGACGACCAGCAAAAATCACTGCCTTCTCTGAGTTTAGTCTGGGGAAGGCCTTACTGTGGTAGGGCAGGAAGGAGAGCACAGCGTCAGACAGGAGGGAGGCTTTACCCTCTAGACAGAGTTTAAACCTGGCCATGTTCCGTACATCGAGATCTGTTTGGCTGGTCTGAAATAAACTACACGCTGTCAGGATAACTGCACACCCAGGTGGGTGTCATGGGATAAACGGGTACTATGGCAGTTCCGCCTACCTCTCATCTGAAAGGAGGAAAAGTTTTTCCACTGTGAATTTTCTTTTTCTCTCTTTCTGTTGTGGGCAAATTTGCATTGTGTTTGCAGTGGGGGCTGGGGAGTTGAGCTGGGTTCTTATCAAAAAGTAACAATGTTGCTTTTTATGAGAGAACTATTCATGTGAAATGCATTTCAAAACTTTGTAAGAATGTCAGAGAGAGGAGAGGCTCGATAATTTGTCAATTGCATCTGCTGAGAATACAATTATGAGAAAAATGATATAATAGATATTTTTGTGTTACTTAAAGACTAAGCAATAAAAGAGGAGGGTGATAAGCATAAGGAAAATATGGTTATCAACATATCTGCATCAGTTTCTTTTTTTTTTTTGAGTTGGCGTCTCACTCTGTCGCCCAGACTGGAGTGCAGTGGCCTCTCCCGGCCACTGCAGCCTCGACCTGTTGGGCTCTGGCGATCCTTCCACCTCAGAATTCTGAGTAGCCAGAACTACAGGCATGCGCTACCACACCCAGCTGATTTTTTTTATTTACTGTAGGGATGAGGTCTCATCAAGCTGCCTAGGCATGTCTCGAACCCACGGGATCAGGCAATCCACTCACCTCAACCTCCCAAAGCGCGGGATTACAGGTTGAGCCACCGAGCCCAGCTTGCATCAGTTTCTTGAACATGTGAAGTAACCCTCACCTGATCCTGAGCCCCATCCTGGGACACAGGCAACATGGAGAATTCTGTGCCTTGGATTCGAGTCCTGATGTCACCACTTTGATGAGCTGTCTGACCTTGAGCAAGCCAGGTATGCTCACCAAGCCTAATCTTCTCACAGAGGTGTAAAGGCGATGGCTAATATTGGAAAGCACGCCACACAAGCTCTGTCATGTAGGAGGCACCGAATCAATGACAGCTATTTACTGTTTTATTCTTCTTATTATTATTTGTCTTTACTGGCAAGAATAGTTTAGGGAAGGAGATGCTCAAAGATCTAGGGTCGAACTGAACAAAAACTAGCTGCACAGATTCCACAGGCAGGGAGCTCAATGATCTCAATGAACATTTTAATTCTGAAGGGTGGCCTGCAGCCTTTGAATCTCTGCCCCTGCCCACATCTAGTCTGGTGACCTGGGATCCTGCACCCTGCCCTGCTGGCTCTGAGCGGATTGCCCATCTCAAACAGCAGGATTGCCTTACTCAAACAGCAGTTTCTAAACTAAAGTTACAGAAGCTGCTACTGCAGAACAGACCTAGTCGTGTGTGAAGAGGCCCTCCCATGACCCTCAAGTTGTGTATAAAAGGCCCCTCCCGTGACCCCAAGTCATGTGAGAAGGATCCCTCCCGTGACCCTCAAGTCGGGTGTGAAGGGCCCCTCCCATGACCCCCAAGTCATGTGTAAAGAGCCTCTCCAATCACCCCCCAAGTTGTGTATTAAGGGCCCCTCCCATGACTCCCGAGTCATGTGTGAAGGGCCCCTCTCATCACCCCAAGTCATTTGGGAGGAGCCCCTCCCATCACCCCCACGTTGTGTGTAAAGGGCCCCACCCACCACCCCCAAGTCATGTGTAAAGGGCCTATTCCATCACCCTCAGGCCAGTCTTTGCTGCAATTTTGATCTAGTCAAAACGTAAGGGGAATAAAAGTTCATCCAATTTAAGCCCTTCCATCAATAAAGATAATTGAGATCTTTCTTGATTTGTTTACCATCACTTATCTACTTTCTTATAAATAAAATACACTGTCATTTTTCAGTAGGAAATGGCATCAGGCATTAGAATTTCTAAGATACTACTGCAGTTATTGTAGAGAAAATGTGCTCCGGCCCTTAAGAGGTATAACAAGGAAAACCAACCTTGCCTGGAATCTTTAGGGGACTTTAGAGAATCCTTAGAGTCAGCTTTATCAGACTCCTTATCTAAATGCTAAACCACCTACTTGCTAAGCAAAGTCATCCATTCAGCAAAACATTATCAAAAAGTTGCTACTACCCAACTGCGCTTCAGACACTTGAGGTCTGCATTCTATTTTGGTCTAATCATATTACTTAAGATTTTATAAGTTGTCTGATTAGAAGGCTGATTTAATTAGAGTACTAATAGAAATGACAAACATTACTTATGCTCATATATTGTTAAAATCTTTTCCAATTATATTTGAGGTATCACCAGTGTGATGGCTAATGCTAGACATTCGGGCCTTTAATGACAGAAGGCCTCAAGCAATCTGCACATACTTTTATGACACACATTAAATATACATTCCAAGTACTGCTGAGAGATTGAACAGAAGTGTCGATTCATGCTCTTTTGCCAGACCCTGAGTAATCCAGCTGTCGGTGAACGTGTCTTGCACTGAAGTTAATGCCGTAGGGAAAACCAAAGGAACGCACAGGAAAAATGGGGTTTCTTTTTCTCTCAAATTTCAAAGTATTATATACCTCATCCTTCTGGTATCTTTAGGTAAGTTACTATCCAAGGAAAGTACTTCAAAAATAAATTGTTATCATGAGGAACTACACTGAAGGATGAAAGAAACGGCCGTTTCTCGTATGTAACGGGCTTCAAGAGAGCGGCAAGACTAAAAGCCAATAAATAATTTTGAAATATCTTGTGACTCTACAATTTACAACTGGAAGAACACACAATAGCTGCTTTGCTGTACAGACAGAGACTTAGCTGCGGTGCCGTCGGGCCCTGCTTGACTGGATTTAGAGGATTCAGAGAAAGGGGTGGAGATCTGTTTATTTGAGTAGCAGAATGCTGAGTAGGACTTGTTCTGTTATCCCATACTGACGACCAGGGAAGCAAAGCGAAGGTCAAAGAGATAGTCAAGTGCATTGCAGGCTAAAGAGTGCACATAGTTGGGAGGAGACACTTCTGGAAAGGCTTAGGGAGATGAGGCCCCACACGCCCCACCTGCCTCTCCTTCCTCCATTCCAGTCTAGAAAAGACGAAAATGAGAGAAGGTAGGTAGAGTTAGTCCCGGGCCTTCCACCTACTGGGAGTGGCTACAGTTTTTCTATCCCCTCCCTCTGTAATCGCTCTCCTCTCTTTCTCCCAAAGACAAGAGAAAGGTGATTATCCAGGAGAATTGTTTTGAAGGAGCCAGCATGAAAGGGAACCAGGCACCCTGGTTCGTGGCGGATGACTGTGGGGTCAGCCACCTTGCCCTGACCTGCCTGAGCAGGGTAAAAGTGAACTGGAGAGAAATGGAGAGAACCAAGAGGGGCGGCAGCCCTCTAGGGGAGGCAAGGATGAGTGAGCTTCCCAAGCGCCAAGTGTCCCCTTGCCAGAACCCTACCCAAGAGGGATGTCTTCAGGTAAAGGGACCTCAGGAAGAAAAGGCCGTAGCATGTACCGCCAGGGGTGGAGCTAAGGGGTGGCTGGATGAAATAGAGCTGACACTGGTTCGACTTGGGGGATAGAGGGTCCCCTAACGCGGTTCTAAAGAACATCTTCTTGGGTACCACAAGAAGGCCAATATTTGGATATTTCCCATTTGGTGGGCACGCACCACCAGTCAGGGTTGCCACAGATGCAAGTACACCTAGAGAGAGGGCTGACTGCACCCACGACCAGAGACATAGGAGACATCTGTCTCTCCTCCTAAAATTCAAGAAGGGGTGGAGAATAAGAAGAGAGCCTGGGTAGGAGCATCCCAGAGCTACAGCACATTCCTTCATCCTTATCCAAGGTGGGAGAGAGGCAGGAAGATGGAAAGTATAGGCCCTGTCCCTCCCTCACTCCAAGTCCATTTTCATTTTTACTTTGTAATTTTTAATTATACATGTATATTACATTCTAGGGTACGTGTGTAAGGGAGGACCAAAAAAAAAAGAAAAAACCCTAGAATTATCTTTTGAGGGGTGGGTCCCTTGTATTATAGGCTTTCCCTCCTAGGTAAGTGTCCTAGGAACTCATCAGCATCAGTGTGCCAGCTGGTGTTGTTGTGAGTGGCCGCGTTCCTGGCTTCAGTGAATTTTTTTTTATTTTGAGATTCTTTCAGTGTGTTTCTACTTTTCATGACGGGTGATTTGCGAGCATACCTGCTCATACCACGCTGAGTGTTCAGCAGTATTTGACCCAAAACAGCATGACCCCTATGCCCCACCCTCTCTATTCTCTCAATCTTGCCCTGAGCAACTATTTTTGTTTCCCCATTGAAAAAAGTCCTCAGAGAAAAACGTTTTGCATACGTGGAAGAACCAAACAAAAAACAGCAGAAGCATTAAAAGGCATCAAAATTAACAAGTTCAAAAACTGTTTTGAGCCGTGGAAAAAGCATCTCCATAGGTGTATTGCATCAAACAGAGAGGACTTGGAAGATGACTGGAGTTTAAACATATAGGAACAAATACACAATTTTTTATAAATCAATTCTGGGTTTTTTTGGGGTCCTCCTTCGTATATTCTAATGCATGCATACCATATGTAATGATCAAATCAGAATATTTAAGACACTCATTGCTTCAAACACTTATCATTTCTTTGTGCTGGGATATCTTCTAGCTGTTCTGAAATATGCACTTTATTGTTGCTAACTACAGTTCCCCTACTGTGCTATCAAAAACTAGAACTTCCTCCTTCTAACCATGTGTTTGTAGCCACTAGCTGGCCTCTCTTCATCTTCCCTCCCACCCACACACACTCTCCCCAGCCTCTGGTAACCATCATTCTACTCGACCTCCCTGGTACCAATGATGTTGGCTCCCACATATGAGTGAGAACATATGATATTTGTCTTTCTGTGCCTGGCTTATTTCACGTAACATAATGCCCTTCAGTTTCACCCAAGTCCTTTTAAGCCTAGAGAAGGCAGGTGCTGGAGAGAAGCAAAAAGGATGAAATTTACAAAGAATAGGGGGCTGGTGCTTTAAACTAGGTGATCCTAAGTTTAGTTTTAATTCATGAAAACAGCAAGAATTCCACCAAAGATGTTCAGTTTAATAAACCTTTTCTGAAGATCCAACCATGTGTCAGGCACTATTTTAGGCACTTGAGTGACAGTGACACTAATGAACAAAACAAGGACAAAGACAAAGATCCCAGCCTTCCTCCTAGTTGTGAAGGAAGACCTAACACACAGTAGTTAATACAGTGAGTAGAGAAAAAGAAAACCATGGAAGTTCTACCAGGTTCGGACGAGTCGATACACCGGTTTCAATAGCTTCCAAAGATTAACAATTTCTTTCTGAAAGTTATGCTCTCACATAAAACACTGCCTTCTACAAAAGGGCTCAGGGATCGAGGAGGAGGGGATGAGACTGGAAGGCAAGCTCGTGACACCCAGGAGACAATGAGCTTAGAGAGATGCTTAGGGGTACTCGGGATGAGCAGAAATGGGCCAGAAGGACCAGATAAGGATTTAAGATCTGCTTTAAATTGTACAAGAGGAAGCATTGTGTTTTCTAAATAGTTCTTCTTGGAGAAAAATACATTATTTACATGGTAAATAGGTCCTCATTTGTAGAAGACTCAAAAATCTTTGGCGAGACACCGAAAGCGACTTCTTTTCTTTCCCCTTCCTTTTTCTTTCCCTTCCTAGTTTCAGATTTGATTCTTTCTTCCCTGAGAAGGATTCTGTTCTGCTCCTGAGAGACGGGGAAGACATGAGAATGAGAAAACTCATGAAGTCCGACCAAGACAAGGAACCTCTGAGGTCTAAAGGATGAGGACTTTGAAACCCGCAGTGACACTAATGAGCAAAACAAGGACAAAGACAAAGATCTCAGCCTTCCTCTTAGTTGTGCAGGAAGACCTAACACACAGCAGTTAATACAATGAGTGAAGAAAAAGAAATTCTACCAGGAAATTCTACCAGATTCAGACAAGTTGATACACTGATTTCAACAGCTTTCAAAGATCAACAATTTCTGTCTACTCCCCATGCTCCTTTCTGAAGGGGCCATTGCTGTTCTTCTCTAAAGCCCCTTTCTGGAGTAGAGTGCTTCTTTTTCCTGTAGGATTGGCGTTATTGGAGCTCAGAAAATGATACCCCCAAATATGGCATTTTGAGATGCTGAAATAAAGTAGGTTTATGTTCTCTCTGAGCCCACCCTCCAAACCTCCCTCTCCCAAGCAAAGACAAGACTGTTCTCTGAAGTTCCCTTATCTACCTCCAAAGAGGAATGCAACTGCCTTCAAACCCCTCCCTGAAATGTCATTAGCCAGAGAAGATCAAAACTGGTACCACAGAGGAAAAGACTGAAAATTAAACACCAAACACCATACCTACAGCCCAGAAGATCATCTCAAACTCTTCTCTGTTCTCAGATCCCACTCAATTCCCAAGGAGAATCATTTACACACCATTGTCTGGTCTTCAGGCCCATTCATTTACAGCCCCCTACTCCCCTCTCCCCACTGTAGAAGGTATTTAAGTGTCAACCATGTGACCCCTTTTATTTTGAGTCAGAGTCTCACTCTGTCACCCAGACTAGAGTGCAATGGCTTGCTCATGGCCACTCCAGCATTGACCTGCTGGGCTCAGGTGATTCTTCTGTCTCAGCCTTCCAAGTAGACTGAACTACAGGTGTGCACTACCACGCCCAGCTAATTTTAGGATGTATTGTAGAGATGCAGGTTCACCAAGTTGCCCAGGCCGGTCACAAATTCCTGGGCTCAGGCAATCCTCTCACCTCGGCCTCCCAAAGTGCTGGGATTACAGGCTTGAGCCACTGCACCCGGCTGGCCCTTTCTTTGGGTTTTCTTATTTTGTATGACTCCCATGCACATGTGATACATGTTACGCTTTTTTCTTGTTAACCTGTCTTTTGTTATAGAAGTGTTAGCCGTGACCCTTTACAGCTGAAGGAACGAAATCATCCCCTTTCTGCCAACATGGTTTGCTTCCTTCACTGATTCCATCCACGGCACAGCTGTGTCTGGGCCAAGCTTTCTCTCCTCAGAATAATAAAACCATCCTAAGAAGTGAGTCAATACAAAAGCTTGACTACAGCAGCATGGCAGGAGGCCTGTGGTATTTCTAATAACCTTGGGTTTTGGTTTGATTTAGTGTTAGATGATGATATCTGAATAAAGCTAAGACTGTTGGTTGTTTACAGGGTATAGTGGTATAGATGATGGTCTTTACTTTTAAATGGCTGAGTACTAAAAAAGATAAGGACACCCGACCCTGAAACCTTCCAACTTTCCAAAATGAGTTCATTTTTTTTTTTTTTTTTTTGAGTTGGAGTCTCACTCTCGCCCAGACTGGAGTGCAGTGGCTGCTCCCGGCCACCGCAGCCTCGACCTGCTGGGCTCCGGCGATCCTTCCGCCTCAGCCTTCCAAGTAGCGAGAATTACAGGCATGCACTACCACACCCGGCTGATTTTTTGATTTATTGTAGAGGTGAGGTCTCGCTGCCCAGGTGGGTCTCGAACCCGCGGGCTCAGGCAATCCACTCACCTCAGCCTCCCAAAGGCGCGGGATTACAGGCTGAGCCACCGAGCCTGGCTGTGAGTTCATTTTTAACACTCCCCCTGCACAATGTCAGCTCACAGGGTGCCAATGACCCAGGGAAGTTCCTCAGAACAAACATGGGATTAACACTACAAATTCTTCACTGGAGGAAACAAAGGTGCCAGCATAGCTCGAAATCCTCTGGCAGAGTTTCTGTAAAATGCCTTTTCTTCATAAACCAGTAAATTTTCCAACCTGGCACAGGCAAGGCTGGCTAATTCTGAGAGAACACTCTAGATTCAATTCTTTCAGGAAACTGTGGAGCCTAATTAAGTCCAACAGCCAGAGCACTAAATGCAAATCTTCATCCTCAAGCAATTTAGTTTAAGTAGCAAAGCCACTTCCATTTTTCCTGTGTTCCAAACAACTATTTTGTCATCATGAGCTGAGAAGAATAATAATAAACTAGCCCCGGTAAATGTAACCCCAGACAGGGCACTGGGTTGTGTGCAGATCTATGGGGCTGACATTAATAAAATTCTGTTTATCTCTAATACATTAAAATAGTATTTTATAGGAAAATTTCAATGTGTGGCACAGAGAGGAGACATGCTGAACCCATTGACATTTAGCTAACAGAATTTTTAATAGAATTGAACTGGCCCAGGAAGGAAGAAAAATAGGAAAGAAATGCCAGCCAGATGACTCCCTAGAGAATAATTCATTTTGGTTTTATGTGATATTAAATATCACTTCCTCCACAGAGGCCGGAGCCTGTATTAGTCTTAGCAAAGCAAAATTTGCCCATCTAAAAACTCTGTCACAATGGCCCCCAGGTCAAGCCCAGGGTCTGGGGCATGGCTACCAGTGACCCCAACCAAAACAAGACAATTCACCGTGAATGGTGGCATTTTGCACTTCACTGTGCAGTGAGAGGAGGGCTTCCAGAGCACAGGACCAGTGGCTTGTCAGACAGTGTGTGGAACTTTGTTTTCCTGGCTGAGTCTTACCTCTGGAGTGATTTCATCAGCTCCATGGCTGTCACCGGCTATTGTTCTGGTCAGAAGTTCTGGAGCTTTGAGAGGAGTAGTCATGGGGAGATCCAGAACTCTGAACTGTGATTACTCCACTCATTAGTATTTCAAGGGCAAGGACTACTCTCCAAGCCCACAAATGACCAGTCTTCAGAGCATTCTTTTCGCCCTTCCTCTCTGTCCAGATGTCACTTCTACTGTGGAAAGGACTTAAAAAGACATCTACAGTGTCAAAAATTAGGCTAAGCATGAACTCAGCCTTTGCACAGTTAAGCATGTACTCAGTCTTTGCACAGTTAAAACGTTCCCTTCCTGGAAACTGACAACAGCACCTGCTGGCTAGGTTAAACTGTTTAACAGCTTTTTTCTTGCTTCTGTGAACCCCACTTGCATTGCTTGAAAAGTTCCTAGGCCTCCAGGATGTTGCGGTTTGGCCCGCTTGGAAAGTCCCAATGTGGTTTTACCCCATTTAAACAAGCCCCTACAGCTAATGGGGCCCCTTGCTGTGGAACTGTCATGTACAGCAGGCAAGTGGCCGCCAGCCTGGCTCTTAGCTAATAAACCTCTCCTTTTATAACTTGTACTTTTGGTGTCGGTGTCTGTGAATTAAGTGCTCGGTCACTATTTCATTACATTTGTTTTTATCCTTCCTCCTCATTTCCCTTTTCTGATTAACTTCCAACTCAACACCCTTCTCCCACTTTCTTTTAAAATTGGTCATAAAGAGATGTATAAGCCTTTCCCAATATTTTTAATGTTCTTCTCTTAATTTCCAGGTGATTTAAATATTTTCTTCTTCCTTCCTTCCTTCCTTCCTACCTTCCTTCCTTCCTTCCAAGTTGGAATCTCACTCTGTCACCCAGGCTGGGGTGTAGTGGCATGATCACAGCATGGCTACCACAGCCTTGCCCTTTTGAGCTTAAGTGATCCTTCCACCTCAGCCTCCTGAGTAGCTGGGACTTCAGACGTGTGTCACCACATCCAGCTAATTTTTTTCTTAATTTATTTATTTTGAGATGAGGTCTGGCCATTTTGCCCAGTTAGGCTGGTCTCTAACTCCTAGGCTCAGTCAATCCTCGCCTTGGCCTCCCAAAGTGCTGGGATTACGGGCATGAGCCACTGTACCTGGCCTAAACAGTTTATAAAATAAATTAAATGAAATTCATTTTAGTTTGTCCATGTTCTGTCATCACTTGACTCTGGGATTCTAAACACTATCTTTGACTTGCTTTAAATATAAAGGTCTCTTCTTGTTTTTATTTTTTTCTGGTTCATTTTCATTTGCTATGTCTCAAATGAACACAAAAATTCAGTAGTCAAACTTCAGGATTCTTTTCTATACAGATTCCTTTCACTTTCATAGAGTCCCAAGTTTTAGGTCCATGAATTCCATTCACCACAACATTTTTATTGAACATGTAGAAAGGCTAGGAGTCAGACCAGGCACTGGGGATTCATTGTTTAACAAGACAAGCATACTAGAAGGAGAGGCAGACAATAAATAAACAAACAATAAATACACAAAATAATCAGAGACAATATGTGCTCCAAAGAAAAACTGACACACTATTTGCGAATGAGCAGGAGACCTGTTTGAGCAGCAGAAAAGGCCTCTCCCAGCAGATGCATTCCTGAAAAGTGAAGGGAACCTTCCATAAAAAGAGCTAGGAAAGAGAATTTCAGGGGACAGGCCAACAAGGACAAAAGCCCCGAGACTTATCAGACAGTGTGTGGAAACTTGTCCTCCTGGCCGCATCTGACTTTTGGCCTTTCACCAGCTGATTTCACCGGCTCTGTGGCTGCCACCGGCTACCGTTCTGGACAGAAGTTCTGGAGCTTTGAGCGCAGTTTTCATGGGCAGATTCAGAACTCTGAACTGTCGTTACTCCACTTATTAGTATTTCAAGGGCAGGGTGTACTCTCCAAGCCCACAAGTGGCCAGAGTCTTCAGAGCATCTTTCTCTTCCTTCCTTGGATTTTCTAAGAACTTGGAAAGAACTGCGTGTCATTGGAGTCTAGTAAGACAGGTGAAGTTGACAAAGGACAAGACTGCAGAGGACAGGGACCAGAGCTCGCAAGACTTTTCTAAAGAACTCGGATTTGCCAGGCTCGGCTCAGCCGGTAATCCCAGTGCTTTGGGAGGCCAAGGTGAGTGGATTGCCTGAGGCTGTGGGTTTGAGACTCGCCTGGGCAACTTAGCGAAACCTCATCTCTACAATAAATCAAAAAAATTAGCCGGGTGTGGCAGCGCGAGCCTGTAGTTATGGCTACTTGGAAGGCTGAGGCAGAAGGATTGCCAGAGCTCAGCAGATTGAGGCTCCAGTCTAAGTGACAGAGTGAGACTCTAACTCAAAAAAAAAAAAAGGAACTCGGATTTTATTCCTAAGGCAACCAGGAAGTCATTGAAAGGTTTTAAGCAGGAGATGACATGATCTGACTTAAGAGATTTCTCTTTACTCAGCAGTCTGTGTGACTGTGAACCCATGACTTCTGACTTCAAGTTTCTAAGACCAAGTTACTAGTAGTTATATCTTTAAAACACACTCTGATACAGAATCTATCTCCAAAATGAGTACCGTTCAAAAACAAAACAAAACAACAAAAAAAACCATTATGCTCCTTTATTAACCCAAAGAACTTTGAAGCCATATAATCACATGATTATGAAATTACACATACCTTCTAAAAATTCAACAATAGTTTCCTACCTGTTACATGCTCTTTGGGGTTTTTTTTCCCCCTCCACATGCTCTCCTTAGAAATCACTGATAAGAATTTGACATAATGAAATATACACACAAGTTTCCTGAAATATTTCACTGAAATGATGAGGCCGTTTTAAAAAACAAATTAAGGAACACATTATAAGAAGAGTGAGAATCAGAGACACAAATAATAATGAAGTGCTGTCTATCTAAGATCAGTTTATCTATCGAATTTTAGATGATACGTTGGTTGCAAATGAAAAGACAGTTTATCTACTTTAGAAAACAATCAGCAATGTTACCCATTCTTCCTTGTCTTTTTGTGTTGGATCCTGGGGTTCACTCTCTGGCACAGGTTAGAGTGCAGTGGCATCCTCATGGCTCACCATACCCTCTCCCTCCCTGCTACCTCACCCAGTTCATGTTTAAATTTTTTGTAGAGATGAGGTCTCACTATGCTGCCCAGGCTGGTCTGAACTCCTGGGCTCAAGCAATTCTCCAGCCTTGGCCTTCCAAAGTCTGGGATTACAGGTTTGAGCCACTGTGCCTGGCCTCCTTGTCTTTTATCTCATCCAATCAACCACATGGCTAATTTACCATTCTTTTGTGCTATCATTCACTTCATCTGTTCCCGACCTACGTTCCTTGTGTTCTGGGTCCTCCACCACTATCTCTTGTTTGGGAGGGGAAGAAAAGGCACACACATTTTATTAATATGTACACAGGGTGCATCACAGAGTGATTATCTCACCATTGTTCTTTCTGTCATTGTCTCTTCACACGCTGCCGCTCCATCTCTGCCTGCCGGCCTGTCTCTTTTCTCTAGAAGCCTCGCCCTAGCCACTACCCTTGACACAGACCCCAGTTCCCCTTAGAAAGGCCCTGCCATGGACCAGGTGCCCCTTCTTACTCTTCAAAGCACCAAGGGTTATAAATGAGGTGCTCTTAGGTCACAAAAATTGGCCTAGTTAAAACTTTTCCCTTAAGTCCAAGACAACCTTTCCCAGCAAAGGCAAGGGCCTTTATTGAGACACTTAATAGGTATAATTGATAATTACATGAGACTCATATGGGCTTATTCAGGCTTGTCGTCTTCCCCATCGGGGCTAAAATAACAGCTGAACAAAAGCAGGACTCCTCTCCAAGACAAATGCAGCGGAAGAACAAATCCTTAAGAAATAAAACGAACATCCTCTGGGAGTACAAAGAGAGCAAAAAGGTTTAACATCCTATTTTTAGATTCTAAGTACTTAGTATGAAGAAAGAAACCTCAGAGAAAGAAAGATTCAAGTGAAAAAACCTGACAAAGTCGTATTTACAGTGGGTTAATTAAATAATAAAATTAATTATCACGGTAACCTCATAAGAACACAAGTTGAAAACGAGAGGTGATAATGCACTTTAAACAATATCTTCTTCCAATCATTGCTATTAATTACTTTGCTCTTGTGGTCCAGGACGATCTTGCAAATGGGGAACAAATGACTCCCTGAGATGCTTATTTGTAATAATTTGTGTTTAAAATCTGCCTTCCTTCTTCCTCCTCCCACCACAATTTTAGACAACATTTAGTAGTTTGCTGTGATAATAAAATGATGCATGATTACTTGACTTTCATGGATCAGTGTTTTCATATTCTGTTCCAGCTATAAACAAAAAGCTAAGAAGTCTCACAGATTTATAACTGGTATGAAATTCACTAAGATTTAGGTTGTTTTGCCCATTTAAATTCTTATACACAATTTGGTTTTCCCTCAATTCAGCTGGACAGTTTCTGAGTAAATCAATATTTTTCATTATCCCTGAAGCCTACAATCCACAAGAAAAATCTCTGGATAGTCACCAAAATTTTTGCAGGCATTTTGGTTGGGTTCAAAGCAAAGATGCCAATAAGACCTTTTATTTAACAAGTAGACGGTTTGGGTTGGGAGATTGGTGGGGGTTGGGAAGGTGAGAGTCTGAGGTTCAGATTCTGTATGTCCCTTAAGTAGAAGGCTAGGGGAAGGGGAGGACTTTGTTCATTAATAATAGTGTAACATACCTGCAGGCATGACGTGACATTCATAAATCATATTTCCTAGAACACTGTCTGAAGATCCCCTTGGAGTGGAAAGGATACTAAGTTGGGAAGAATTTAGATCTGGGCACGGAATACATCTTGGGTTTTGCCTTTAACATATTCGTTTACTCCCTCATAACAGTTTTTGCTGGCCACTAAATGGATTATGCAAATGAGATGAAATACAAAAAAAAAAAACAAAACAAAAAAACCCAAAAACAAAAAACTGCTTAGAGAGCCTTAGGAAAAAGATATTAATGCTGTCCCAATTTTGTAACATATTCTTGGCATACAAAATATTGAAGGCCAATTTGCAAACAGAAATTTATATATATAAATGTAATTTATATATATGCCAGTCATCCTCAAAAGGATTTGAGGTGGAAAATACAGAATTCCTTTTACTGGGATTACCTACTTGAACTCACCAAATATAGGAAACAATTTTCGAAATTCATAAAGAGGCATATTTTCACCAACATTTTTCTATGAAATCTCACATTGTTAAAAAGGTTCCAGGCATAATACTAGATTTTAATCTACTTTTGGGTCCCTTTCCCAAAACACAGTGATGCCTTTTCAAAAAGGCCAGAAAGAACATAACAAAAGCCTATAAAGTATGTCAATGTGCAATGCCAATGGACTTGGAGTAGAAGCAATGAGAGGTGCCATGCTGTTTGCTAGCATAGTCTAGGGTCAGCGTCTCCAGTAACTTCTTGAATAATACCTGTATTGAATGGTCTTACTCTTTGAAATGAGCAGACTAATGTTTCACAGGCTGAACCCACAGGAAAAACCAAAAGGTCTTCTCTTTCTGTCGATAAGTTTAAATAACTTCAAGGCTAAAATGATTCCAATTGTTTGATGCAAATAGAAGTTTTGTTTTGGAGTCACTTGAAAAGATGTGCCAACTGATCTAGTTTGGCTCTGGCTTAAAGCCTACCGGGTCTACTGTGCTGTCATTTCCGCTAGTAGATTTGCGGGGTTGGGATGGTCCCTTCCAGGAAGGGCTGCAACCTCAGAGCCTTGACACTTCCAGTCCATCGCCTTCTCTTCCCTTTCCATAATAAAGGCAAAAAGCAGTAAAACTTCAGGTCAGTTGCACTGAATGGACAAAAGATTATTTACCAAAAACGTAACACTCAGACACTCAAGCAACAAATAGTTTTTAAGCACTCTAGGGTAAGGCATTGTGTTAAGTGCCACAAAGCCTACGAGTTAGTACGAGACAGCCCTTACTGTCAAAAACTCACCACTTAGAAAGGGAAAGATGATTAGATATAAACTACATGCCATTATCTCCATGGATTTTTTTGCATAATCTATTTCCATTCTGTCACTTTAAACCTAGATGTTTGTATTTGCCATAGGCCATGTCTATTTGGAAATTGGAGGAAGTCAGTTTAAACTTATGAGAAAAAGAATAAATTTTTTTATTCTGTTCACAGCATAAGTCCTCTTTAAAAGAGGCACATATTCTAAATTGTACACTTAAAAGTGGTTATGATGGTTAATGCTATGGTATGCATACATTATCATAATTTAAAAAATAAAAGAGAGAAAGAGAGAGAGACAGATCCCACTGGGCAGAATCTCTGAGTCTAAGTTTGGCCAGACGCTTGTTATTCTTATTTGTTTTCAACAAAAACAGTTTTTCAACTAGTGCATCAAATAAAGTCTTCTTTGGAGTATCCACAAAATGGAAGAAGAGACCCAAGAACACATGTACAACAAGGATCTCTGATACTCCCTGTGGCCATTTCTAGAACAATCTGGAAATTCATTTTGTTAGCTGGCTAATGGTAGAATCCATCAGTCCTGACTTTCTGGTCGCCATGTTTCTTAAGTAGAATCTAAGACACTACTGGAGTCCTTGGCAGTTGGGTGGACAGTGGCTACTCAGAAATCACATATACTAAAACTGATGGCAATTTAGTTTTACTAGCACAGAATTGGGAGAAAAGACAGTTCGCACATGGATAACTCTCTGCCTGCATATTTTGAACCTTTGCCAGGAATGTGGAGGCAAGATATGCTGATTCAACTTTTGATATTCCACTGATAATATTATCATAATAAAACTTCATTTCTGTAGCACCTATTTCCAAGCTGTTTTGTGATGGACATCTGGGTTAAAGTAACATTTTGTTTGTTCTCCCTTAGTACTTCAGTTGGTGGGGGAAGGACGGGCAAGGGGCATGGTGGGGGTAACTGCCACTGAGAAGGTAGCTAAGATTGGCCTGGGCAAGCCCTCCCACCACTTCTTTCCCAGGATGACACTGGCTGGGGGGGCACTGACTATATATACAGGGGCCACCTCTCCAGGTATCTGCTTACTAGCTATGTCTTTTGAAAAATAACCTAAGATTCATAACTACATTTTCTGAATTTCTGAATTCCCTACTATAAAAAAACAAAGTTCCAGCCTTGTGAGGCTTGTATTTTAGAGAAGCATTAACATTTTATATCTCTAGTGCATCTCTAAAATACAAGCTTCGTGAGGCAGGAACTTTGCTTTTTCCCCATTGATTCTCCAGCCTTGAGCAGTCAAGAAATACCTGCTGTTGACTGACTGAATGAATGAATGGTTATGTCTTCAAAATGGAAGGCTGCTTCACTGAGGTGAGGTGCTCTCTGAGCACCAGTGGCTCAGGTCTTCCACCAGAGGGAGCAGGGACGCCACCCAGGGCAGAGGACACTGGTGCAAAACCACGGTGGGTGGGGGGTTGCCTGAAGACGAAAAGTAAAGTCCCTCAGCACAGCAAAAAAAGAATTGAAATCAAAACCAAAGCGAAGAAGCAATCGTGGGGCCATTATAATCAATGAGATGGCTAGATAAAGCCAAAACAGATCTCCCTTTTCCTGCTGCTTGGGGCGCAGAAGATCTGGCTGTGCCCTGTGAGCTACATTTCTAGGGCTGCTTGTCTCCTGGTTACTAATGTGGAGTTAGCCCTGGCACAAAGTGCCTCATCTTAAAAGCAGAAGGGAGAGTGATCACAGCCAAACCACGCTGAAATTCCCCACTGCAATGCTCTGAAACAGTTCTATTTGTGTCTCTGACTCCGGGGGAAAGATCAGTTATATGGGTTGTTCGGGGCCTGGCACAAGTGGCTCTGATGACTTCATCCCAGACTGGGCTGGGACTCCACCTAAGGACAAATCATTCTCCATGAAACCACCATCAAATCACACAAGGACACAGAAGCTTAATTTTCAAGGTCTCCACTTTCCTCTCCAGGCAATTGAAACCTAAAAAGGGCAACAGCTTGCAGCACCAAGTCTCAAAATCCATCACCAATTGAAAAGCAGGTTGTTAGCCCTTTCTAAGTTTCTCAGCATGTCAACTGGAAGTGAAGGCACTGCAGTCCCAGCACACGCAGGGGGGACTCAAAAGGACCGATGCAGGTGACCAATTTTCCTCATGACTCACCATCCATAGATCACAAGGTTGATTTCAAAACCCCACATCATCTAAATGGAAAGATAATTCAAGAGAAGATCTAAGATGCATCGTGATTAAAAAATAAATAAATAAATAAAGACCCGTCTCAAACTAAAGAGGCAAGACTTAAGTTTCATTTAGCTAATGAAGCTTTGGAGAGTAAATTATCCTTCCAGGGCTGCTGAAACAAGCAACGACAACAAAAGACACTCTTCATTTCCTTAGTGGTGCCATCCTATCAAGCTCTAGATGGAACCTGCCCGTCCACGAATATCCAATTATGGACATTCCTGGGAGCCCATTGATGAAATATAACTGCTGAGCAGTCATAAATCAGAACATTCCAAGGAGTGAACGGGATAATATTTCAGGTTTATTGTAAGGTGATGATCAGAGCAAATAGGAAATTATATATAACTCCAGAGAAAAACGAAGTCAACAAATTCAAATGAGCAATGACAAGTCCCCTCATGGTAGAAAATGGCTGTATTTCCTTATTCTGCCCGGTGCATTTTGCCCGGTCTACATAGCAGGTGGGCTACTGATTATCTCACTTTTTAAAAAAATCATCTATGGGCTTATCTAAAAAGAAACCAGAGGCTCAGACTCTTTCTACAAAGCTGCCATTAGATCAGAGAACAGCAATTTTAGACACAGAAAGATACGAAACACAATAGCTAATTAAACCCATTTAGACTTCAAAAGGTTTTCCAGAAGTTGAGGGTTACCACTCCTCCAGATAGAAAGACTTTCATGAAACTAATATGTCATTTAAAAAAATCCCTATAGGAGAGGCAAAGGCACAGAACATGTGAACTGTTGAGGGAAACAGAAGGCTGGCCATACTCAGCAAGACCCATAAAGATGCTCTCATGACATTTGTGGAGAATTCTTTAGCTGCATAACAGGAAACAATGAGTCTTGTTAAATTTTGCTTATTTTTCATTATAGAAAATGTTAAGTATCACAATTCTTCAAGCATGCAATGGAAATGGAAAACAAGATGGCACAGTGACTTCATAACATTGGTAAATCAAGCGTTCTGTCTGGCAGGAAAAATGTCATTAGCCTGTGAAGTGATCTAACTGATGTCATTTTTGAAGCCGAGGTAATATGTCTATTTAAATTTATGAGGAAAACAATAGATCTCATTTTGTGCCATCTACTTTCAGAGGTCAATGGAAGATATTTATTGTACCTTTTTAAAAAAATAACACTCATTTTACTCCCAAAAGGGTAATTTCAAATAGTAAATATTTCCATTGACAAAACATAAAAAAACAGAAGTTTGTTCTTAAAAATGAGGATACAACTACTAACATCAGGCAAAAATAGCTTGCCATTCCTGCTCACCCACACAGGTCGGTCCTTTCACAGCTATACCTCCAATTCAAAGTCAAGGAGAATGTACTGAAGAGTCTTCAGCTATCTAATAACCAGCCCTCTAACAATAGCTAGAATGTCTCCAAAGAGGCTATCTAGGCAATTCACCAGCTTCACTATTTTTCAGTTTCTTTCTGGAAGAAAGATTTTCTTTTTTGCTTAGTAAACACGTACTAGCAAAGCTTCAAAACAAGATCTGCTGTAGGAAAATGCAGGCAACAGCTAATTTAAATAATTAATACGTTTATTCAAACAATCACACTCCTTTTGGATTATAGAGATGAATGATTACATTAGAAAGGATTCTTTTGATACACTTTTGCATGAAAAAGCAAGTTACAAGAAATAATAGAGTGTGATCTATCTTTTAAATATATACCGGGGTGCCCCAAAATTTAAGTATGTTGTTCGCTCAAAAGATGGCATTAATCAAAAGAATGCTAGCGTTGTCACAATGCGACAGGCAGGAGAGTCAAAGAAAATGGCAGAATGGTTGAGTGAACGTCATACTACACATCGCTGCCATAATTTAACTTCAAAAGGTATTAAATAGATAACATCCCTTACTGAGTGAACGTCATACTACACATCGCTACCGTAATTTAACTTTGAAAGGTATTAAATAGATAACATCCCTTGAAATGTGTATACGTAGCCGGGCTCGGTGGCTCAGCCTGTAATCCTGCACCTTTGGGAGGCTGAGGTGAGTGGATTGCCTGAGCCCGCGGGTTCAAGACCCACCGGGGCAAGCTGGTGAGACCTCATCTCTACAGTAAATCAAAAAAATTAGCCGGGCGTGGTAGCTCGCGCCTGTAGTTCCAGCTACTTGGAAGGCTGAGACGGAAGGATCACCGGAGCCCAGCAGGTCAAGGCTGCGGTGGCCGGGACTGGCCACTGCACTCCAGTCTGGGCGACAGAGTGAGACTCCAACTCAAAAAAAAAATGTGTATGCGTTTTTTGGCACCCCTGTAAATATGTAATGGATAGGTATAGGAAAAGGTGTGAAAAGATATATAAGATATATATACAACACGATATTAGTATTGGCTTATGTTGCCAGTCTTGTTTACTGAGGAATAGTTTACATACAGCAAAATGCCCTATGTGGTATCACAGTTCTGAGTTTTGACAAATGTATACAATATACTCACCACCACAATCAAGATCTAGAATACATCCATTACTCCAAAAAGTTCCTTTGTGTCCTGCTGTCCAGACCTCTCTCCATCCCAGCCCTGAAACCTTTGGTCTTCTTGAACATCATACAAATGCAGTCAGACAGTCAGTACCCTTTTGTTTAACATGTTTTTTTCCCCCAGAATATGGGATTATAGATGGTGTTGATTTCTTTACTTTTATTGCGCTTATCTGTATTTTCGAACTTTTTTACTTTTGCAATTTAGAAAAATAGAAGTAAAAAACTAATTGTGATGAGCCATTATGGGAAGTATATAAAGCCATTTGAGCACACGTGGGAACCAATGCTGTGTAGAGATTTAAACTGTAGAACTGCTTCACCAAAGGGTTAACTTTGAGAGGTAAAGGATAATCAGCAAGAGGTGGGTAAAGTTCCGAGCTGGGCCACCTACTAGTTGTGTGATGACGGGCAGGTATGTATTGTCTTTTACCTTCGATGTCCTCATTTTTGAAAGAGGTTAAAATAGTGCCTATCTTACAAAATTGTTATAAGGATTAGATGAGATTGTACATGTGGGTCACTGACATGTAGTAAAATTTAACACTAAACGGACATTTATTATTTATTTGGCTGTTCTTATTTCTATGGCTATTCTTACTATCATTACTGAGGCTTTTGGGAAGTGTCCCAAGAAGAAAGGACATTCCAGGCCCAGGAACAGGTTGTGCAGGAGAAGGGTTACAAGGAGAAAGAATAGCAAACAGGGACAGAGAGGAGGGACGGCAGGATCACGGAGCCCGGCCACAGAAATAGTTTGTATACAGTAAAATGCCCTCTGTTTTAAATCTCAAAACTAAATTCTAGACATTTCACTTTAGAAAACTTTAAGACTTCTGGCTCTTCGAAACAAAGTTCTCATCGTTTTGTGGTGACTTCTGAGTGAATTCAAACACCTGTGGTAGTTCATCCTGGAGTTTTAAAAGTAATAGCTCAGTACCCAAGGCATCCTGGAAACTGTCCTCGTAAAGACTAGTCACATTTACTACTTCAAACCCAGTGATCCTTTAGTAAAAATATACATTTGTATTTGTCTAACTCTTCTTTCCCCTTATGGATAGTCCAAACCCTCTAACTTTTCCTCACTCAGCTACACAGCATGAATTTAGGGGAGATGAAGGTAGCCGGTTACAAGGCTAGCAGCATTCTTTATACCAGAACATAATATTTAAGACCAGTGCATAAAGAGGCCCTGCAATTGTAGATATTCATCCCTACTGAGTTTTCAGTTGTCAGAGACTCTGAGGTAGGAATGAATTCATGAAAAATCAAACATGATCTACCTTTATCTTCCTAAGACCATACATAATACGTGCCAGGAAGTAAGTGAGTCTGCTGGGAAGTTCCCAAATATTTTGATTGAAATAGAACATCTCATTTAATTCTCATCCTTGGGATGAATTCATAATTCACTGAACTGACCCAGGTTTTTGATAATAAATGGTAACAGAATTAAAAACATATCTGCTATCTTTGGCCAAATATATACATATATTAAAAGTAGGACTCTGGGCTACGTGTGCTTTGGCCAAAAAAAGTTTATAACCATATTCCAGTTAAGTTCATATATATACATTCACATGTATGTATCTCTCTCTATATGTGTATACATATGTATATACTGTATATATGTATGTAAAATGTTCACGGGCCATACATGATTGAGAAGTCTTAGGGGTCAAGAAATGATCTCCCAAACATCAGCCCCCTCTATCAGATGCCTGATGAACAGCCTGAGATGGCCCCTTTGATTAAAAAAATCTCATCATGTCCATATCCTGCCACCACGATGTAGCTCAAAAGCCACTTTCCCATCAAGTCCTTTCCAGTGTCCCTGCACCAGAAACAATAACTTTCTCCTGTGTACCTTGGACTCAATTGGGAAGCAATATAAATTTACAGGATGAAAGAAAGGGATACTATTTTATTCCATCTTAATACAATCATCCATTTTTGCTCTCATAAGGTAGCTCCAGCTGCACAAGTCAGAAGATATGACTCAGAACATGTCTGTGGCAGTATTTTAATTTCCAATTCCTGGCCATTCCTGGTTCCTCCTAAAACCTGGTTAAAATACTTTAGTGGACGTATCGGACAGGCCACTGGATCTCTGGGTCTGAATCCAGTTAAAAAAAAAGGAAGAAGTTGAGTTTAAAAAGACACTTATTTTGTGTAGTACAGAGTGCTTACACTGGGTTTTATGAGCATCTGAAGAAATGAATTGTCTTTCAGACGCTTTCAGGTTAACAAAGAACTTTTTGTCCAGACACTAATACTCTAATCTTCTCAGGAATCACAGCTAACTTGTAAGTGTTGATCAACTAAATGACCTGCAAGAGAGGATACATCAAGAAAGAAAATATGCAAATCAAGTGCCATGATGGAAGGATAACTTCTTGCTCAAATCTGAGAAAGCAATTACTCAGAAAGTCAGAGAGCTTTGAACAATAGTCATTGCAATCTGGCATCTCTTTTTTTTTTTCAAAGTTTCCAAAATGTAAAACGTGGAGGAACAACCACGGTGGCATCCTCCAGTGTCCTGCTCAGAGACAACAACTCAACTTCTGACTACCTGAAGTGTGGCTTTACCTGCCTTTGCTCACCTCATCCTCAGTAAGTTCCTATTGAGCCCATTTTGCAGATGAAAATATTGAGGCTTACGTTATTAAAAAATATGCATACACTGAAGCTCATAGAAAAACCCTCCTTAAGTCAAAGCTTAATCCCTATATATTAATCTTTAAAGTCCAGTACTGAAATTTGGGGACTCACATGCAACACTGGTTAATTCACTTTCAGATGAGCAATTTCCATTTCCTAACTGCTAAAGAGATTGGGAGAAACTCCAAATGGCCATAGAATTCCCAGAAAATCTGAACTTGACCTATGGGTTAACAATAATAATCTCTGAGAAAAGGATAATACAGGTTTAATAACTTAAAAGTGTGATTCTCTTGTGGATGTCTACTGAGTTATGGCCTGGGATTACTCCAGGGGACACCACTCCCTTCATTTATGTCATCTGGTCAGCATCGGGGGTGTAACATTTCCAGTAGTGATCTTTTCTTTAAGTTAAACCTCAAAAGCATCTATGGACTCACTCAAAAAACCTGGAGCTTTGTGGATATTTGTTCACTGAACTCTCATCACCTAGTGAAATTAGTATTTTAACTTCTGGAGGAACCTCAGAATCCATACAGAAATGATGTTTCTTGTCTACAAGCACACAACTAGTAAGGGATGGAACGGGAATAAGAACCCCAATATCTCTGATTTTTAAACTCCAAACTACACCATATAACCACACGCCTGAAGTATTTCTGCCTTCCATTTGTCTGAGAGCAAATGATTGAATCCATCCAGCAACTTTGCAGGATCCTCATCATTAAATATTCACCAAACTGAGCTGAAGGTTGTAAATGCTGTATAACTAAGAAATCATTGTGTGAAACAAACCAATAGAATTCTGATTCCATTACTTAGAAAATTGGGAGGAGAAACCACAAGCAACTGTTGACTGTGCCTCTTAGGCCACACCACATAACTGCCTCTGTTCTGACTGCCATTTTTACATTTCTCTTTGGGCTTTTTTAGAAACAGATGGGCTACTGACTGAGTATTATCAGTTCCAACTTATGCAGCTGGAGCATCCCAGAACTGCAGAAATAGCAATCTTCTGAATAATTTCTCCTGCCACAAACAACTGCTGCGTCTCCTATAATAACCCTCTTAGTGGGCCTAGAGAGCATTCTTCCCATTCCAAGAGCTATGGTTCAGTTTATTTTAAACCACAGTGTCCTTTTGTGTTTTGGCTAAAGAAATGCTTCAAACTTGCAGACCACCTGATCTTTGTTTTGTCGTTCCTAAGGCAGATGCACCAATGATAATACTTGGTATATAAAGGACTTTTTATTTTTCAGCTGTCACAAAGAAAACCAAGAAAGGAGGCAACCCAACTGCTTTTTTCCTCTTCTTCATCAAAGAAGAAGAGCCTTCCTGTGTAGGGTGTCATATGGAGCTGCTCATTTTATGTCATCAACTCTTAAGACTCCCCAAAAGGCAAATTTTTACAAACCACAAAACTTGTTGACAATATTTTGAACTACAATGCCATGCATTTGGAAGTTTTCAGAGATAAGATGTTTCTTGTTACGAAAAAAATAAATCCAGATCCCTGACCAAATATTCTCTTTTTCATTTGAGTCTTCTGTAACCACAGAAGTTGAATTTTTGTATATGTATATGTATTATATCTCAGTAAAGTGATTATAAAAATGATGAGTTTGAAAAGTACTCTTCTGATAAACAGGACCTGATAATATAAAGAAATAACCAAAATCACAGTATAAAGAATAGTAATCTTAATTTTTCCTCTGCAACACAGGACTTAGTTTTTTCAGATAATCTTTTTCTCCCAGTGGTAAAGACTACATTAACCAGTCAAACAGATAAAATATTTAGAAAATGTGTATCATAAACTGTATAACTGATTATATGAAAATTAATTGGCTTTTGGTGATGACAGAACTACATTAACACAGTTTTTCTATTTTTGATAGTCATCATTTTTATAAGAGTTTCACTGAGATATAATACGCCTACCAAAAAATGTAGCCTTTTAAAAATCAGTAGTTACTCTATGAAATAGATATCTGTCCACGTAAGTTCATTGCAGCATTGTTCACAACAGCAAAAACACGGAACTAACCAAGCTGCCCATCGAAAGAGGACAGTTTTTTAAAAATATGGTACATATACACAATGGAATATTATGCAGTCATAAAGGACAAATTGTGAACTTCACAGCAACGTGGATGGACTTAGAGTCTATAATACTGAGCCATCTATCACAGAAACAAAGAACTGGGTATCACATGTTCTTACTCATAAGCAGACCTTGAACAAGGGATTGACAGTAGTGGGAAACTTCCAGGGGAGGAGGTGGGGACAGGATTGATAGTAGTGGGAATCTGCCAGGGGAGGAGATATACCTCATCAACAAGGGTGCCTGCATAATGAACATTTGCCTACCGAACCCTGAATTGCACCCCACATCTTTAAAATAAAAAAAATTTTGAAAAGAAAAAAAATCAATGACTTATATATCCACAGACTTGCAAAGTCATCACACTGTCTAACTTCAGAACGTTTTCACCACCCTAAAACACCTACCAGCAGTCACTCCCTATCCTCTCTCCCTAGCTCTTAGCATTCACTCATCTCCTACTTCCTGTCTGTATAGATTACCCTACGATGGAAATTTCACATAAATGGAAGCATACACTGTATGGTCTGTTGTATCTGGCTTTTTTCACTGAGCATAGTATCTTCAAGGTTTATCCATGCTGTAGCAGTATGGATATTGCTTTTTATGGCTGAATAATATTTCATTGTATGAGCATACCTCTTCCACTTGCCCATTTATTAGCTGATGAACAACTTTTGTTTCCACTTTTTAACTCTTGTGATTAACGCTGCTATGAAATTAGTGTATCGGTTTTTTTGTGTGGATATACATCAAGTATTGCCTTTTGAATGAAAATAGCAATCTTTAGCAAAAAAAGAAGGATATGTTATTCTGTGCCAACGGAGGGAAAGGTCTTAATGGCAAGAGCTGTGAGAAAGCAGGATACATAAATGAATGAGCCAGACAGAGGGGAATGCAGGGCAAGGCCCATCCCTCTCCTGGGCCGGAACTGCCGGCAAGGAATGGCGGCGTCTCTTGGCTTCCTCCAGCTCCTACTGAGGGCCTCCAGGGCCCTCTAACCTCAGCTGCACATAGCTAAGACTGATTGTTCACCCCATCCACAATCCTCAAAAATCCAGTACCATTTCCTGGATTATGAAGTGGAAAAGGACACTTGAGCCAAACCCTGGCATTCCTCTCGGATGACCTCAAAATGCTTTCTCACTAATGCCTGAAGCAAATCAATAGGCAAATCGCATTTTTATTAATGTCCCCTTCCATCAGGACATACCTCCTCATCTGAATGAAAAGAGTGAGTTCAAAGAAACAGGTAAGTTAATATAAGAATAACTCAGTCTATTTTATTAAAATAGTCCTAGGAAATGACATACACAGTTAAAATTTATTTTGTTTCTGTGTTGATTAAATATCAAAGGCATTTTCTAAGTGTCTGAAGTAGTAGCCAAAGAGGTTATACATTAACTTCTTCACCCTCAAGTAAAAAAATATTACAGGACTCAAGTGCATAAGACTCAATTTATTTCAAAACTAGAGGTTCAAAAGATCAGTAATTATGAGGCTATGTAGGACAAAAAAATGTTTTGCATCCTCCAAATTACCAGAGGTGGTTTGCTAACTAGTGCCTGAGGACAATAAGTGATCACCCCCAATTCAGCTTTGTTCTCTTTCGAAAGAACTTCAACCAAGCTGAAAGGCAGCCAGAACCCAATAATACTGCAGTGAATTCCCAGTTGTCTTTTCACAATTGGATCTGCCATTTCTTTTAAAGGAATTTAAAAAAATGACAAATAGAAGGGTCACAAATGCAATAAACTCATTCATAAATATGTCATCATGATACTTTCCATTAGCAAAATGATTGCATCTAAATTTTTTGTAGAAGAAGAAAAAATAGGTACAGAGGCAGCAATCAGATTCCATATGTCTAAGCGATTCACCCCTTTAGTAGGGCAGGATAAATCATGGTTACTCTTCTCCCTACTCCTATAAACAAAAAAACATTGCCTATTCCCTCCCTCTTCCCCCTTCCCTGCACCTCCACAGGAAAACAAAGAAACAAACAAAACAAAAAAGCCTACTCAGGGCCTCCATGCAGTCACAGAACCCACCATCAAAAGATAATGGAGGATGTTCTGGGCTTGAGTTTAGAAAACTGGGAAGAGAAGAGATCAGAAGGAAAAATGACTCACACAAGAGAAAGAAAGTGTCTAACTTTTGTAAGACCCTTGAGCTACAAAAAAGTTAAATTATTTAAATTATTAGAAGTCAAAGCAAGAACAATATTTCATGAAATATGAAAATCTAATTTCAGTGACTACAAATAAAGTTTTACTGGAACGCTTCCCTGTCTCTTCAATTGCTTATTGCCAATGCCTATGATTACTTTAGGGCTACAAAGACAAAGATAAGTTGTTGTGGCAGAGACCATACGACCCGGAAAGCTTTAAAAAAATTGTTATCTGACCTTTTACAGAAAAAGTTTGGGGACCCCCTTGTCTAACCTACCAGAAATGTTCATTTCATCCCAAACCTCTAAAACGAATCTCAAGGAGAGCAGGTTATAAAACACCCATCACAATGCCTGAGTGGGTGGGGAGGCACTGCATTTGTGGAGGCAGATAACTTAGATAGGATTCCTGTCAACAGAAGCATAAAATCTATCAGACATACCTAGTTTACTTGGTTGAGAGTTTTTGCCGACAAATGACTTGTCTCTTTATAAATTTGTTTCAAGCAACACAGCTTATCAGCGAACACAAGAACACATTAGCTGCTCACAAATTAGCATTTAGTACAATTATCTACAAAAGGGACAAGGAATCCATTTACATTTCAAATCTTCTTCACTCCATTTAGCCTGAAACTTTTTTCAAGTAACAAACACATCCAGAAACACTAGATAACTACTTCTTATCAATTTGTACGCCATTTTAATCCACTCTTTAATAATGTTGCATTCGTGAGGGCAGGGGAGAGAAGCAACTCGGGAAACAGAATAACTCATGAATAGAAATTGGAAGCCTGGCAAGCTCACTGACAATAGCCCAAGTGCTGTGATGTCAAAGTTTCATTAATTGGATGTGTTAATCAACCACTCCCTATATACTCATGTTTCCTTAACTCTATCCTGCACTTATCAAAGAATGCAATGCATTGTGTCTTTTGCCTAATTAAAAAATAACAAGCAGAAAAAGTCTGTAATCAAATTGCATCATCTAAATGTCACCCAGTTCATTTTGTGTCTAATAATCAAGCAGATATGTTTTTGTTTTCAGGAGGGAGTAAAGGAAATTAACTACAGGATTCCCAATGTTTCCAAATTCTAAAATGGGAATTAAAAGCCTTTATAGCGGATCTGGTCTTAAAGATTTTGCTACAAAAATCTTAGCTGTCCTCTTCACCTTCATGAAACTGTTCATCTATGGTTTACTTTTAGTAGCGCATTTTAGCACAATAGTAGAACAATGGTCTATATTTTTTTTTTTCCGAGCCAAGTTCTCATCACTGTCTCCCAGGCTGGAGTGCAATGATATGATCATGGCTTACTGAAGCCTTGATCTCCTGGGCTCAGGCAATTTTCCTACCTCAGCCTCCCAAGTAGCTGGGACTACAAGTGCATGCCACCACATCCAGCTAATTTTTAAATTTTTTTTTCTTTTTTGGTAGAGACAAGGTCCTCGCTGTGTTGCCCAGGCTGGTCTCAAACTCCTGGGCTCAAGCAATCCTCTCACTTTGGTCTCCCAAAGTACTGGGATTACAGGTGGGAGCCATCACACCTGGCCAATGGTCTAAATTTTAATCAAAATGTGCTTGTGTTTAAACTCTTCAGTTCCTTTTTCAATCATTCAAAATAAATACGTAAATACCAAGTGGCAGAGAGGTGAACCTATGGGAAGCACAACTGGCATATCAATGTACCTACCCGTGAGACAGCAATCCCAGTGGCGGCTTCAAATCTGACAGTGGCAGAGATAAATGTCACCTCCATAGCTCCCATGCCAGCCAAAGGAATTGCGAGACTGGTGCTCAGACCAGAAAAGATACTAACTGAAGACACCCAGGCCTCACTTCACTGTCTGCAGAAAATCTGATTCCATTCCATTTTATACGGATTGAAATGATCCAACATCCTTTGTGGCTGTGATAGGCCAACCAGGCTTCTATTACACTTGCATTGCATATGGGAACATTTGTGCACAGGTGTGCCCTCCTGTGGATTATGACCTCTAATTTTTCTGTAAGACAATTCTTATTACATTTACAATTTATATTTTATTTAAAAATTCTCATGAAAAGTTAACAACAGATGGAATAACATTCCTAAAGATCTTTTTCACATGACTGAAAATTGCAATTATTATTCTTGACATTATACAAGGGTAGAGTTTATTACAATCTTCTGAACAAATAATGAGTTTGCAAAATTAGGAAATAACCACATTTTCCTTTGTTTTTTAATCAAGGACTTGGGGGAATATTAAAACAAACATACCAGTACTCTTAATCAATTTGTACAAAAGACTAACAGAACTCCATGTAAATAGGCTAATATGTGCAAACAAAGGAGAAATACTTAGTGCTTGAAAACCGACTTATCTGTGTTGTAAAATAACAAAATCATCTGGGATGCATATCCTGGAAAACAGCAGAGCCAAAAGTTTTAAGTTATATAACCATCTGGGCCTCAGTTTCCCAGTAGGGAAGATGATCTCAAAGCATGACTGTTCAGATTAAATGAGCTATTAAACACTCCAAGGTGTTAACTGTTATTACTTCATTATTAAAATTATTCCTAAAGTTTCAATCATTAAGATTCTTCTTAAGAATCTTACCTCATTGAAATATAGGGATATAAAAAAGAAATGGTTCATTCAATGAGCATAAATACCCTCAAACAAAGAGGAAAAACTAGATAATCAGAAAATGAGGGAAAATATGAGAAACTATAACACTAGGATCAATAATTAAGTAGAAACATACAATGCAACCATAACTTAGATCACAGAGGACCAAAGTTAAATACAGCAAAGAGTATGAAAGAAACCAAGGAAAATCACCATGCCATTAAAAACAAGATCACACATTCAACAGTGCTAACAACTAACACAGAAATTGAAGCCTTCATGGGAGAATTTGCAGCCTCTTTCATATTTCATTTTTAAGATTATAGTAATGATTCAAACTTCCTGGCACTGTCACAACAATGAAAGCCATAGAAACTCTGGGAAGGTCACCAAAGAATACTCTTAGAAGTAGGTAAGTGCACCAAGGTGAAGTAACAGCCATGGCAATGAGGTATTATTTTCAGATCAAAGGTTAACTTTAAATATTTCAAGAAAGAGTAGGTCCACTCTTCCAGATATAACCTAAACTGGGTTCTACTAATCTGAATATAATCAGGTTTCTTCTGGGGACAAAAGCTGAACAGATCAGGAGGAAGTGACCTCTTTTGAAACTCAGAGCAGTGTAAAGGACCAGAATAGATGTCCAGGGACATTCTGGGGAGGGCGTATTAGAGTTACCACAGCAACTGCCCCTACCACCCCTCCCCGCCAAGATGAGGTTAGAGAGGGTAGTGCTGGTGGCTTCAACCAGGCACAACAGGCAACAATGAAGGTAGTAGGCACTGGTTGAAAAGAAGATGGAATTTTTTCATGGATGGTATTTCAAATAGTCTTAATGTCCTCTAGAAATAAAAGTACTGATGCAAGCATCCCATAACCAGCCTGGAGAGCCCAATGCTACTGTTCTTTGCCAAAGATGGGTTTGGGTGGCTGTTGCTTCCGCTGTTGCCTGTCTTCGTCAACGCCTCATACCCTTCTGGTCTGTTCTTTCACATGCCTCTGTTAGCTAGATGAAGAGGAATTAATTTATTCTAGCTATTGGTCCAGGGAAGCATACGGTGAATGTGACAGGACAATAGTTTTCTGCAACCTTGTAGTGACAAACTCAAGAGAAACAACTCAAACACAGGAACTCCATGCACTTCACAACAGACAATGAATTTATTATTTGATGTAACACCCTCCAATGTCTCATTTTGCTTTTTGTAGACTCCCTCTCAGCTTTCTTAAGATCTTATTTATCCCATCTTGATAGTCCACAAGGCTGCATAGCACAGATCTTAAAATCATGAATTCTTCAACCAAGCTACTCAGGTTTGCCTCCAACTCTGCTACTAAATAAATGTAGTGTTGGAAAAATTGACATATCTGTGCATCAGTTTCCTTATCTGAAAAATGGAAGGAAAATAATGTTCCTGCCTTCTAGAATTGTTTTGAGGATTCAATAAGCTAATATTTGTAGTATGCTCAGAATAATATCCTGTGGGACTTATTTTTATCCCTGGGAGATGTGTCAGGGAAGGGAAGTAGCTTCCGTAATGGTTCGTCTAAACAATGGTCACGTCCAATGGTTTTAATTATCTCCAGGAACCTGATGACTGTCCAGTTGTGACCTTCTATGGCATCATTCTCTCATGCTCCTGAAACCCATGCCCATCAACCTGCTTGGCATATGCTCTTGGAAGTCCCATGAACACTTCAAACCCAACTGACTCCAATTAGAACACACTATGTTCCCCTCATCTCAGGGCCTCTGCTCTACTCTAATTCTTCAGATGACAATCATTATTCTTGTCTCAGATCTAACATCCCTCCTCAGGGAGGCCTCATCTGACCATCCTATCTAAAGGGGCCTCTTCCCCTGCCCTCTGCAGAGCAAATCATTCCCTATCTCAGCATCCCGTTGCAGTTTTCTTCTTAGCTGTGATCACTATGTCTGAAGCTATCTTTCTCACACACAGCTGGCTTTCCATACCCGGGGGTTACACATTCTCAGATTCAACCAGCAGTGAACCAAAGATACTCAAAAGGGAAATCAAAAACAATAAAATAAAAAATACAAGCATACCAAGTATTTACATAGCATTTACATTGTATTAGGTGTTAGAAGTAGCCCAGAGATGGTCTGAAGTATCCGAGAGAATGTGTGTAGGTTATATGTAAATACTATGCCATTCTACCTCAGGGACTTGAGCTTCTGCAGATTTGGGGATCCTGGCAGGGGGTGGTCCTGGAACCCATCTCCCTCATACCAAGGGACAGCTGTATTTATTTATGTGTTGATTCCACAGTCCCCCTGCTTGAATGAAGCTCCATGAGGCCAGGCACCTTCACTGTCTTATCTGTGGAGTGAGATAGACCACTACCTGGCACTTAGTGTCCCCAATGTTTACGTAGTTTGTTGAACAAATTCCATGTCATGAATTTTATGACACTGAATGAATTTCAGAAAAGTTTACTCTCCTCATATATTTTGCTTTAAAAATGTTTCAGCCCATTGTGTTTAAAATAAAAGGTCTTGGTACTTGGTAGGATAAACTTCAGCCATCCAAAATATTTAGGTATATGGAAAGATCCATTACCCCTGCGACAGGAGGCAAATGAAGTTTCTCTATAGCTGTCTTTACTGTACACTTAACACAAAAGCTTACACAAGAACAACCTAAATTTATCTTGATGGTGATAGCAGTGAGCCCACTGTGATTACAGGTATTTATGTCAAAATAAATGCTAATGAACGATAAGTAAATTTATTTTGACACGAATTCCTCTTATCCTTTAAGGATTTAATTGTTTTCACGGCAATTATCTAAAGTGTGTTCTAAGAAAAAAAAGTACTAGCTTTAAGGACAAAGAGTAAAAACAAAACCAATTCATCCCTTATCAGTTTCAACAAATGACAAGTTTATTTGCTAAAAGTTCTCAAAGATCCAGCCTGGGTGACAGAGTGAAACTCCAACTCAAAAAAAAAAAAAAGTTCTCAAGGAAACTTGCAGTCATCAGACAGGTAACCATTCTATTCAGCTAACAGGAGAACACACAAGAGGTTACCCTCCCCCCCAAAAAACCCCTCGGAATTCATTTATTAAAAACTGTGTATTTATCCTTACATGTTTAAATTCCAGTCACCTTCAAAGTACTCTCCGTTTGATGCAGTACACCTATCGAGATGCTTTTCCCACTGCTCAAAAGAGTTTTTGAACTCGTCAATTTTGATGCCTTTTAGTGCTTCTGCTATTTTTTCTTTCAGCTCTTCCACATAGGCAAAATGTTTCCCTTTGAGGACTTTTTCATTCAGGGAAACAAAAAAAAATCACTTGGAGCAAGATCCAGTGAATAGGGAGAGTGGAGCACGGGGTCATATTATTTTGAGTCAAAAACAGCTGAACATTCAGTGCGGTATGGGCAGCTACATTGTCATGTAGAACCATGAAGAACCATTCACCTATTTGCCACAACTCAGGACATTTCTTCTGCAAATTGATGCAACCTTCTCAAAACTTCCAGATAAAAATTTTGGCTGAACATTTGATCCAGAGGAACAAATTCTGAGTGTACTATAAGAGACCCACCCTCCAAAACATAATTTCATTTTGGGGAGAGTCCTCCCCCATCTCTGTTAACTCTCAGTTTGATGAGCACTCTGTGTTAGCTATGTGATTCTATTTATTTCAGTTGAACTCCGAACACATTGACTGAATTTCTACCTGATGCGCTTAAGTCCTGAAAATAATATAATAAGTAAGACACAGAACTTGCCCTCAGATGAGTTAACATTTGTGCATACAGTTAGATGCTCAATGAAAGTATCCACTAGCCTGGCACAGTGACTCAAGCCTGTAATCCCAGCACTTTGGGAGGTCGAGGTGAGGGGATTGCCTGAGCCCACAGGTTCGAGAACAGCCTGGGCAACTTGGCAAGACCTCATCTCTACAATAAATCAAAAAAATTAGTCGGGTATGGTAGTGTGCACCTGTAGTTCTAGCTACTTGGAAGGCTGAGGCAATAGGATCACCTGAGCCCAGCAGGTCCAGTGAAACACCAACTAAAAAAATATATATATATCCACTAAAGCAGAAGTAAGAGCCACAAGTAAAAGGCATTAGGTAAGAGCCACAAGAAAAATTTACCAAGTGTCCCAGGGCTTGCCACTTGAAGGAGTAGAAAGATCTTGGGATTTGAGATTGGATCAAGCCAAGCTGATATCTCAACTTTGAGACTTCAGCAAGCTTCTTAACATGTCAAACTGAATTGGTTCCCATGTAAGGTGGAGATAAGAATTCCTACACCTTGTGGGACTGGTTGCTGGGGCATTAGATAGCATACTTGTTAAGCACTGGGCTTGGCACAAGGCAGGGGCTCAACAAACATTGATCAGGGTCTAGCACGGAGGGGAGACTGCAGTGTATATTTGGGGAAAAAAAGAAGAAGAAGAATTTGTCAGAGGAGAGATAGCTAGAAGACATGGTAGAGGGAGCGTGAGCAGAGACGGGGAAAAAAGCATGAGGGTGTATCTGGCGGATGGTGAGTCATTCTGTCAATTACATTAGGATGGCTGGGGTAGCAAGACAGGGGAATGAATGGGAGGCAAGACGCAGGCATGGGATGAGGACTGTCAACCCCAGGCCCAGGAGTCTGTAATCCGTGAGGCCGGTTAAACAGGGATCCTCTGAGCGTCTGGAAAAGGGAGCAGCAAGGTAGGGAAAAAATTAAACAGAAGGTTTAAAAAAATTCAGAAAAATTAGAGTTGGAAGAGGGCTGAGTTCTAATCTAATCAACAGATCCATTTTTCCAGATAAGAAAATGGATAACCAGAGTGCATAAGAGAGGAGTTCAGAGTCCCAGGGCAAAGCAATGCCCATGTCCAGATTGGAAGCCAAGTCTCCTGTTAACCTGCACTTTTCCTGCAGTGGCAACAAAATACAATGTGAGTGTGTGTGTGTGTGTGTGTGTGTGTGTGTGTGTGTGTGTGTGTGTGTAGCAGAATATGGCAAGATATATATGTGTGTGTGTATATATATACACATTCATATATATACATATTCATATACATACACATATACCTCCTGACTGAGGAATTGTCTGACAACACAGAGGGATTTCTAACATAGGGAAGGGAGGTGGTCCCTTTACCTGCATCATCTTGAGCGAGAGTATCCACCAATGCATGTATTGTAGGGACAGAGAAAGATTTTCTCTGGGACAAAGAAGCGGAAGGCCACTGCCAGCTTTCTCCACCCACCACCCTTCACGCTGCTCCTCCTTCTCTTCCCAGGGTCTGTTTGTTTGCACTCATGTGATCAGTTACAACTTGAAGCATCCCCTTAGTTCCAGTCCCAACCTCAGAGGCAGGCTGCAGTTGGCATCTCTAGTTACCCAATGTTCACATTCACCTGAAGACAACACATGCTCCTGTGTATGTATTTACCAGACAGAACATGTCAGTCTCCCATCTTTCTCGTCCACCAGGCTCCTGCTCCTTTATTCTGCTTCTTAGGTAAAAAGACCACCTCCCTTCCCCAGGTTAGAAATCCCTCTGTGTTGTCAATTCTTTCCTGTTCCTGATTCTCTGCTTTTAACTGATAGTAATTCTGATTCAGAAAAGTACCTCAAATTCATCTCCCCCGCCCTCTTGGCATCCTACTGCTGGAGACTCAGTTCGGGCCTGGAGTTCTTTGACAAGTGCCCATATCTCAACTCTCCCAGTCTGCAGCGACCCCTAAGCCAGGCCATCGCCCTCTGCTCTGGGACCCCAGTGCACTTCCCCAAGTCAGATTTGGCCTTGCCAGAGCCTTGCTTATAGACCTCCTTCAGAGCCTGACAGTCCTGTGGGCCTAAAAGCAACAGTTAATTAAAATAAAAACACTGAATGCTTACCCCATGTTAGACATTATGCTAGGTATCCCATTTACATTATTTTATTTCATTCTCAAAACAAATTTCTGAAGACAGATATTATCACCCATTCTACAGCTAAAGAAACTGAGGCAAAGGCAGAGACAATAATTTGCTCAAGGTCACACAGTCAGTAGGTGACGAGGCACGGACTGTGAACCTAGATGCTGTGGTGCTAAAGTATAGGCATCCTCCCACAAGGCTAATCTAATTTGTCTCCCAACTTAAATTTAGCCTCCCTAAGACCCAGTTTCTTCATCTGTAAAATGGGATTAATAAAACCTGGCTTATAAGAAGGTCATAAGGATAAAATGAAATAAGAACTCGAAAAATGTTCACGGTTGCTATCAATTGGACTGTTTCCAGTTTGAGAAGGGATTTGGCATGTCTTAGTTCAGCGTGGTTTCCCTAGTATGTTTCAGGATACCTGGGAGGAGCCGGTGCCTTTTCACAGAATTGGCCTGAATATGGGCTTCCCATGTTAACAGGGCCATATTCAAACAATCGTTTGTGTATTCATTTATTTGTCAGCACTCACTGACCACTCTCCACTGTGCTGACATCTGGGTACACTGATCTTAGATGCTCAGTCTATGTTAGCTAAACACACACACACACACACACACACACACACACACACACACACACACACACACACACACACACACACTTTTATAGCAGGATCAGCGCTATATCAGAGGACAGTACAAAGCCATAGCGATTTGCTTTGCTTGGGCAGGGGGAAATCAAAGACATGGCACAATTCTCTCATGAACACTTAGCAAATATTAATTTATGATGGAACAGCCATGTTGTTCCTCTTCAATTATATTCTCTTTACAAAATTACAAAGTTTTGATAAGACCTCAGTGAAATCTCAAGGTTTGATTACTTTCTGTGCTCAAGATTATCAGGAAATCTTAACAGCAAGACTTTGAAAGTCCCATTTACTATAAGTTATCTTGAAGAAGAGAAATATAAAATAATTAATCGTTCAAATCCAGATACTATTTTCCTTATTAATAAAAGCAATCCTGTAAAAATGCACTTATAGCTGTTTTGCATGTGGGATAAATAAGATTTAATATTAAAGATTTCTCTTCACTACGTTCCTCATTCTTGTCAACGTGACTTAGACATGGCTTAGGCCACAGCTAACAGAGTTTAGAGAGAATAATAATAAAAAAAAATCTGTTCTCCCTTAATTCGAATTCCAAGGGCCCAGATGCCCTTGCTGACCTACTTGCTGCTAACTCATCAGTCATGGACCGGTAGCGCCTCAGCATAGCTAAAGCCTGTGAAAAACAGAGCCCAGATAGTGTAAACAGGAGTGCTGGGCCACCACAGTGAATCACAAGCTCCAACTGCTTGTGAAACACGGAATGCCACCCCACATGGGCCTCAAAGAACCTTTTACCAGAGAAGGAGTAAGACGTGCCCAAATGAGAGTGGCAGAGCAATGTAAAAGCCCTGGATTTGCACATGTATATGAAGATTCCAGAAGTGCAGCAAATGAAAAACCTGTCCATTTTGCAACAACAAGGAAGATGGAGGGGATAATTTAGTTCAAGCTCTGAAGATTAAACAGCCGGCTGTGTGACGGTTTACAGAGCATCTGAAAGCTGACGACACCAAAATGCAAAATCCATCATCTCTACATGATTTTGGCAAACATATCAACCTGAAACCTGACTCCTACCTGTCATAAAAATGGTGCCAAATGACAGACTTGTTTCCCCCTGCTCTGATATTCAAATCAATGTAAGCTTTTCTTCTTGGAGGCTGTTCTTGTTCAAGTTCCTATCAGTCCATCTCTAGCTGTTGGCCAAATGGTCAACAGCTCAGTCGTGGGACTGGTCCCTCTCCAAATCACCTCTCTTCATCTTTGTAGTTGCTGTTTTAACTACTGAAAGGGGACTCTATTTTTCCCTCAGTGTTTGAAGCAGCATGACAGCGCTTATCTGCAATTGATTGCTTTATCTATTCTTAAAGCCCACAGATGTAGGAGGCAACTGAAGCAGCTTGCAGGTGTGTTTGTGTGCAGGGTGGGCGTTGGAAGGGAACTCCTGTGGAGAAGCACAGAGCACTGCAGCTTCCAGCTGGGGAACTTTGGAGGGAAGGCAGACCATCAGGAGAATGTAATGACTTCATGGCCCAGGGAGGTGGGAGGCCATTCGTGAGTGAGTGCTCTTACCAGTCTGCAGCAGGCCCTTGACTATTGTCATTTGCTCCAATCTATCTGCTTACTTGCTTTTAAGTAAAAGGACAGGAAACAATCCCGCCAGTCAGAAATAAGATGACTTCCGTGTACCGGATTGTGTTGGAAGATACTGAGCACGCCTCACTTCCACTAAAGTCTGCTCCTAACGTTCTTACCTAGAGAAAAGAGTGGGGCGTTTGTAAACTTTCAAAGGGAAGCCTTCCAAAGGCTTAAGAATAAAGAACCTCTATCCAGCTGTGCTTCAGAAGACCATAAACCTTAAAGGGGTTGTAGAACCTTCTCTACCCTGAATGACGATTGCAGGGTGGGGGAAGGGAGGAAGACCAGGATGTGAACCACGTCTGAGAATAAAATGAGACTTTTTTTTTCTCCTCTTACAATTGGTGCAGTGAAACAGCAAAGATTCTCTCAAGACCTGCATGAGCATTTTTTTCCGGAAATAAGTTTTCCCTAAGTAGGCCTTCTCTGTGCTAAGCTAGGTGCCAGCAAGAAAAGTCATGTGGGTAGTATGCGACCCATTTTCCATCAAATGCCTGGTGCCATGCTGGGTGTTTGACCTAATGGCCTCCATCTGGGAGCAAGGGTGCGCTAGAGGAACACACAAAACAACACTGATTTATGTTATGAATGCAATCGGAAATCACAACTCTGGGGAGTCCCGAAATGTAGTTGGGGCAGACAGGGAGATTTCTAATATTCTGGGTTTGTTGTTCATTTCTACTGTTCCTCACTCACAAGCCAGGCCCCAAAGGTTCAAGAATTCAAGATAATGAAGCATTCCATTGAGAAAATGCTACCTGTGTAATCGTTCTCTGTAGATTAAGACTACTGTTATTTAGTTTTAGCATTAGTATTTTGGTGGGTGCCTCGTCTGAGAACCACTGCTGTGAAATGGCATTTGTGGAACCATGTCAGGCCCTGACACTTAACACAGGGGGATTCCTTAGTGACAGTTACAAGGGATGCTATGCAGTCTCACTCCTTTTTTCTACAAGCAAGTGTAATTACTTATTTGCCTAAGATAAAAAGTGTTCCACCCAGTTCATACTATTTTGATTCTATAGCCCTCAACTCATAGACTAGCAGGATGGAGAAGAAAGTCAGACTCTTCTGAGCTTCCAAGTTCATTAGCATGTCACCATCTTTAGGATTTAAAGACCAATAACAATTGTAATTCTATATCATTGCAATTTTGCTAAGAACTGGTTTAATTCTGCCTGGATTTGAATTCTGATTACACTACTTGGTAGCTGTGTGACTATGGACAAGTAGTTTAAACTCCCTGTGCCTCAGTTTCCCCACCTGTGAAATAAAATCATCATCACAAAAGTACTTGCCTCGCCAAATTGTTGCAATGATCCAATCATTGGCAAAACCACTGGAAACTATTAGTTTATGTTAGCGACATTTGAGAAGCAGCACAGCATCATGGTTTAAAAAAAAATTATTGGATTTAAAACACAGGTCGTCCATTCACTTGGGAAATCTTGGGAAAGTTCCTTTCTCTATGTCTCAATTTGCTCAACTATAATGTAGAAAACAACAGAGCCTACTTCATGGGGGATGTTATGAAGTTTAAATTAATTAAAATTAGAACACTGTCTGGCAGAGAGTAAGTGCTTAATAAAAGTTAACTATTGCTGTCCACAAACAAGCTAAAAGCTGGAGTTCCGTGAGTTACTGTTGAAGACAACCTGAGAATTGAGAGATGGTTTTCACGGAGAAGAAGGCTGTTCCAGAAAGCTGGCAGCCAGGGGTAGAGATAGATGCTGCTACCTATCACTATTTATTAAATCAGAACTCAATTTGTATTCAAGAAAGAAGTGGCGGAGGGCCCTGAAGGATGCACGTTGCTGTTGTGCTTTTTGCCCGTTTCTTGCCCCTCTGATATTCTCACTCTCTGGTGTAGTGAAAAGAGGGAAGCCCTGCAGCTGGAGAACTTAGGATTTAATTCTTATTTCATTTTTGTGACTTTTGCTGTGCACGCCACCTATTCTCTTACCATCTTACTTTTACCTATCCACCAAATGGAGATATAAAACCTACTCTTTAGGTTCCAAGAATTGAATGAAATATTGTATGTGAGAGTCAAGAACCAGCAGCAGGAACCATTCATGTGACTTTGCTTCCTTTATGGTTCGTGACTTATTTACCGTCCTCAGTTCCAACCCTGGACACAATTTTCTCGTTAAGTAATTATCTCCCTTCACCTCTGATCCAGCTCTGGCCTCTAACCCACTTTCTTCATCTTAACATTTCGATCCTGGCCTTCTTACCCTCTCATGCATGTCTAATTTCCAGTTATTATAAGCTGCTATTCCCAAGGACATAACTACAGCAGTGAGCTGTCTGGCACTGGCAGCTTGAGTGGCCTAGAAAAAGCATGCGTCCAGTAAAACATCTTCAGCACACCATCCTGAGATCAACCACTCGGGTCAAATATTTCCCTAGCAGAAAGCAACGCAAAGAGGAGAGCAGTGAGTCCATCGAACTGGGAGGCACCAGGGTATGATACAAATATTTTAGGGTAAACAGATTTCTCTCTTAGCAGCTGCCTTGATCTGGGGCAAGTTACTTAACCTTTTTGGAAGCAGTTGGCTTATGTCTTAAAATAGATTTATTCTACAAAGTATGTATGACACAGGAAATGTTCCATTATATGGCTCAGACCTTCTAGGAAATCAAACTTGTGACAACTGCCCACATACTGTCCATCCTACACATATCCGACTCACTCTTACTCTGTTCACTGTTTTTTCCCCCATGGCTATTATCACTTTCTTTCTTTCTTTCTTTTTTGAGTCAGAGTCTCACGTTGTCGCCCAGGCTAGAGTGCCGTGGGACACTCATGGCCACCCCAGTATCAACCTGCTGGACTCAGGTGATCCTTCCGCCTCAGCCTTCCAAGTAGCTGGAACTACAGGCATGCGCTACGACACCTGGTTATTTTATTACTATTATTATTTATTGTAGAGATGAGGTCTCCCCAAGTTGCCAGGGCTGGTCTTGAACCTGCCGGCTCAGGCAATCCACTTGCCTGGCCTCCCACGGTGCTAGAATTACAGGTTGAGCCACCGAGCCCAGTCTGCTATTATTACTTTCTAACATACTATAGAATTGACTACTTATTATACTTACTGTCTTTTGTTCATATCCCCCTCTAGAATGTGAGCTCAGTGGGGAGACAGCCCACAGAATGGGAAAAAATATTTGTGAACTGTATATCTGACAAACTGCAAGGAACTCAAATGTGTTGAAAGGAAAAAAACAAATAGCCCCATTAAAAAGTGGGCAAAAGACATGAATAGACACTTCTCAAAAGAAGATATCCAGGCAGCCAACAGACACATGAAAAAGTGTTCAGCCTCACTTATCATCAGAGAAATGCAAGTCAAAACCACACTGAGATACCACCTAACTCCAGTAAGAATGGCCATCATTAATAAAACAAAAAACAACAGATGCTGGCGAGGATGTGAAGAAAAAGGAATGCTTGTACACTACCGGTGGGAATGCAAACTAGTGCAATCTCTTTGAAAGACAGTGTGGCAATTTCTGAAAGAACTAGAAATTGACCTTCCATATGACCCAGCAATCCCCCTATTGAGAATATACCCAGAGGAGCTCAATTCATTCTACCAAAAAGATACACGCACACACGTTTGTTGCAGCTCTATTCACAATAGCAAAAACATGGAACCAACCATGCTGCCCATCGAAGCTGGACTGTATTTTAAAAAATGGGTACAAATATACAATGAAATATTATGCAGCCATAAAGAAGGACAAACATATGGGTTTTGTAGCAACTTTGTGAATTCAGAGTCTCTCATACTCAATGATCTATCACAGAAACAAAGAACAGAGTACCATATGTTCTCACTCACTCAACCTTGAACAATTATCATAATACTATAAGAAAAGGATTGGCATAGTGGGGAACTGCCAGGGGAGAGGGGATGTGATTGGCAATTGGGGGAGACTGCCAGGGGAGGGAGGGGCACACCTCGTCAACAAAGGTACCTGCATAATGAACATCTGTACACCTAACCCTGAATTGTACCCCACATCTTTAAAATAAAGGAAAAACAAAAAGACAAGAATATGAGCTCAGGAGAAAGAGTCCTTCCCATTCCTCTTGCTGATACATCTCAAGACTCTAAGTCGGTAGCTGACTCCCAGTAGGTGCTAGTGAGCACTTGCTGAGTGAATGAATGACAGTCATAATGAATTGTAAACCAAAATATGGCTACCTTTGCGTAGTTATGTTTTGGGTACAATTTAAGTTTCAGCAGAAGTTCTCATTTTTTTCTGATTTTAATTCAAAGCAATTTTAACTCTGCTTTTTCTATTTCCCTCTTGTGTTCCCAGGTTACAAGTTTAGGCCTAGTTAATACAAGTCACAAGTCAGATAGGCAGACTTGAGTTTTCCCAAATATTTTCCCAGCTGATACAGCAATGTGACAGCATTGTGGCACCTGGGCACTGTACTTGTGTGAGGAAGCAGTGAAGGAAAATAGCTCAACAAGCACCCCCATCATTACTTCCTTGGCCTTACTATTGCATACATTCCCTGCAAGTTCAAGAGTTCATTCATTGCATTTCACTACAAATTATGCTGTAGAAAGTAGAATAGCGTGCTATGTAGTTCTAAATCTTCTCTTCTACAAACTGTGCTGTCTTGCTTTATTGTTCAGTGATGCAAAACTTCTCCTTTACAGAAGATGTATTGGTCTTGATCCCATTAATATGGGTCAGTAGTACTCTAAGTAATAATTCATGCAAGACAAAGTCATCATGAATGTTAACTAAAACATATAACCAACAACAGGTTTTTCCTGTCAGAGCCTCCGAATTTATCAGCTAATAGTCCACAGCATAATGTAATATTAATGAGGTCAGAGAGGACAGTTAAAAATTATTTTCTCATAGCTACTTGCTGAGATTATGAAACAAAAAGAATTGGATATGCCACAACCTACAGATAGCTGGAAAAACTCTAATTATTCAATGCACGTAAAACCTCACAAATCTTGAAGATACTCTTCATTAATCTAGTATATGCACTTAATTCTACATAATATTAAGTTGAATGTACTGGAAAAACAAATTTCCTTCTCCTATAAGAAAGTCTTGTAGACAAGAACCTTTTGAGTTACTTTTGGTAGGAAAAACGGATCTGAATCCTTGTTTGTATATCTTTAGTTTAGGCCATCAAAACAACAAGCATTACAATCTTCCTTTGAAAAAATATATTTCCTTCATGTTGTGATTACCATTATTATGTTTCTTCATCTTCCCCCTTTCCAAAATTCCTCCCCAGCTGCTTTTTTGTGAAACATTCTGTTCTTTTTTCTCTATTTTCAATTTTCCAAACTCTTCCAATAAACTTATTCTGCAGACTGCTGAATTATATACCCCCCTAAAGGCAGAAAAGAAAGAAAATTCTATGTATAGCCAGGCATGGTGCTGTGTGATTGCAGTCCTAGCTCTTTGAGAAGCTGGGGCAGGGAGATCCCTTGAGCCTTGGAGTTTCAATCTAGACTGGGCAGCACAGCAAGACTCTGTCCAAGAAAAGAAAAAAGAAAATTCTAAGCCTAACTCTATCTTGAACCATGTCCGCTTAATTTAGTAAATTTAAACCTAATTAATAGCTTTTATGCACTGATTATTTTTTATAAAATAAAACCTAATTTTACTCTATTTTTTAAACTTTCAAGAGAAAGACTCAAAGTCTTATTAATTTTTAAGTCAAATACAGGGTTTAATGAAATGCATGGATCTGGCACATTTTAATTTTTCAAGAGCTTTGCTAATTTTACATTTTTAATATACATTGGTCTCAATTATAGCTATCTTAGCCTAAAATAAAAAATAAATAATTTCCTCCAACACCTCCATTTAACTCCAGCAAAACAAGTCAATAAAGACATAATCTACTTATGAAAAACAGTATTGTCAGGAGCTGGGTTTTGAAAGTAACTAATTAATATGTAGGGATGCCGACAATACATTTAGAAACAACCTAGAAAAAGAGGAGTGAGAAAAATATTATTATACAAAAAAAAGTCCTACATAAACCCACAACCTATAAAAGCCTCTTTTTTATTACTCATATCTTAGCACTGCCCAAATAAGAACATCAAAAGATAGGTCCATAAAGTTTAGCTTTGCAAACTGCATATAAATTTGATAGCTGGTTCTTTATCCAGTGACTAGGCTCCTATCTATGCCATATGAAATGGTTTAGAAAAAAATAACAGTCAGTCAGTTCAGACAGATCAACCTAATCCCACCACGTAGTTTCAGGGTCTACTCAGAATCAAGTTCATTGGGTGAATAAAAGTTTTTCACCATGACTACAACAAAATGGCTTTTGGAGTTTGTTCCAAAAGATAATAAAAGTCTACTGATTAGTTCTCATCCTAATTCCCAACTCTGTTCCACCTACCATTGAGGAATAAATATCGTTCCCTTGATTTTACTATGGTTTTTGTGGTTTTTTTTTACATTTTATTATGATTTGAAGTTAAAGGCAGGATTTCAACCTACTTCGTGTTTATGTTTAAAGCTTGTGATGTTTCTCTCCTTAAGTCTGTTTATCTGTGATGAAGCAGTTTCAAAAAAACAAACAGCAAAACCTCTGAGGACTAACATTAAGCTTTGATTCTTCAGTGTATAATACTCCTAAGAGCCATTTGTTTTGTTAAAATAATGGGGCTTTAATTGGGAACGAAGCAACCACTTGTTAAAGTAATTAAAGCTATGCAAACCCTCCAGAAGGCAGTCACTGTGACCCCTGAAAAGCACTCTGGACTGAAAGAGAAGGCTACCTTGCCAGCTACAGTCATGCAGAGGATGCCTTGTGATCTTAGCAGCTAATGATTGACCATGAACTCTGACCTCTATAATGCCACAACTCAATGGAAGGTAGAGAATGATCTTAAAGCAGAAGCAAATCTGCTTTCTGTTAAAAGGCCAAAAGAGCAATGCACAGACATTTTAATGCAAATTCATTTTAGGATTATAATAAAGAGATCTAGGCTATGAAGCTCCCTAAGTGATCAAGAAGAACAAATTGAGTTATTCATGCCTCATACTCGCCCTCTATCTAGGCTGTCAAGTTCAACAGTTATTATCAATAGGGAGTTTGACACCCTCAAGTTAGCTGCCTCCCATGAGTGCCTGGGGTCATTAAAGATGTGGATAACTTCAGAAAGGGACAGACAAAACAGGACTGAACAGCAAACTGCTAACGATATGGAACAACTGTATATTAGAGAAGATAGAGAATTGTGGATGTAAAAGTTCAATTTGAACAAAAAAAGCAAAAAAATAAAAAATAAAAATAAAAGTCAGCTGGGGTCATCTCTGGATTGTACTGTTTTTTAAGTCTTTTCATTGTTGGCTCATCACATGAATGCTATAAGCATAGTGAGATAAAAGAGGAAGATGGAGAAACATTGGATACATTCATGACCCAGTCCCAGCTGTCACTGCAGAAGAGTAGGAAGAAATGTCCTCCAGTTTCTGAAAAAGAATTCTCTCTGCTTCTCACACGTATCTCCAGCTATATACTTAGCTGATCTGTCTGCAAAGAAAAGCCACCTCAAGAAAGAATGGCTGAACACAACTATGTGGTTTCTCGCTGGTCGAAATCTTGTATTTTTCAAAGCCTTAGATAAATAGATTCCAAAGTCTCCGTCAAAAAATATGTCTGTGGGCTTAGACTAATCTGCATTTTAATTAGTTACCTTGCATTGTTACAAAGGAAATTTAAGTACAGACAACTTCTAAGTACCCATGAAAATTGAAGGGAAGTTATTCAGATAATCTAGAATAAAACCCCAGTCTTATTTTTCTTAACTTGTATGGAAATTATGCTTTATAATCTGAGAATTATTAATACTTAAAGCAGTATCTTTTCAAGTTATCTAATTAAGACTCTGCCAAAAGCTAGAGATTTGTCTGGCTTTCCTAATCTATTGCTCTGTTCACACATCTTCCAACTCCCCAAGTTAGAAAAGGTATCAGCCTGAACTAAAACGTGTGGCTCACACTTTCAGATGTAAAAGAGATAAATAAGAGACAGTGAATTGCCCCAATATTGAATGAACTCCTAACACCTGCCTTCCTTAAGAGCATTAATAAGAACATAGAAGCAAGACACATCCCTGCGCCTTGGAGCTGTGGGTTCACTGCAAATAGATATAGCTGTTAACCTTCAATATCAGACGCTCTGCCCTTCCCTACATATGTCCACTGATCAATGGAAAGTGAACTTTCCAGGCTGGTCAGTCACAAACTTAGTAAACATCACCTGAAGATTGGGAGGAAGCCTGAGGTGCCTTATAGAGCATTTGCCAAGAAATGCTCACCCAAAGTGCTCCCTACTTTGTCAGTTCTAGAAGACCAAAATGCCCTTTGTGGGGTTGGTTAGACTTCCTGGAACCAAGATCCCTGCCCAGCCTGCTCCTTCTTCACAGCTACATCATGAAAACCAAGACTGTTCCTCAATTTCTCCTTCGGAGCTCGCTGCTGGCAACCCCCACTGCCAAAAGAATAGCTGTTATCACTGACAATGCATGCCAGTGCAATGTGAGGTTTGGCATGTGGAATCTGATGCTAGAAACAGCTTGGTCGGAACTCACCTCTTATCATTTATCACGGTATATCATTATTGCTTTTATAGATTTGTAATGCAGCTTACAAAAGTTGGATAAAATTTTCTAAACTGTGGAAGAATAGAGTGCCCGGCTTTTACAAAGTAGAGAATTAGGGAGACTAGCATAACCTCAGTTGAGCTAGTATCTCTTTAGAGAATAAAAATAAACTAGGTGAAATAAATCTATCCCGGATCTACTCAGAAACCCAAAAGTTATCTATTCCATACATTTCTCCGAAGAGCTACTGCAGGATGATAAAGAAGAGTAAGCCAAGATCCCTCCTAAAAGGGTCCTCATGACCAAGCAGCAAAGTGAATGAACACATAAACAACACACTGCAGCTGTGATAAATGGTGTAAGACAGCTACAGAGTGCTCTGGGAACTCAGGAGGACAAACTGTTTCCTGTTGGGTCAAGGGAAAAGGTTTAGGAGAGGGTTAACACAATTCCCAAATCACCTAGTTAAACACAATGCTCATAAGGGGTGAAAGAAAAAAATGGAGGGATATGTTTAAGAATAAGTGTGAAGAACAATAATGTTGTCCACATCCATTACACTCAAGATGACTGCATTAGGCAGTCACACGACGGAACTAATATGAATGATAATTGCAGAACTGGCGGCAGGATAAAGGAAGGCACTGTGGTAAACCACGTCTCGTCGCAGGAAACCATGTCTCATCTGATCAAGGCTCATAACAAATGCCATCTAGTCAGCACGCCCCGGCATTGCGGGATTAGTACTAACACAATAATAGTACTCACGCAACAGAAAATTACAGAACTGTCATGGATCTCACCTGGTATAGCTCGGTATGCAGACAGGCCAATATTTGTATCAGTCAAAACAAATCTTTTCCAACGTATACTTTTAATACCCTTTATGGACGGAAATGCTACAGTTTTCCTTGGTAGTCAGCATGAATATTGAATTATGCCAATACTCAGAGATCCTGTCCAGGCTTTAACAAGACTCTCGATACCGTTATATTCGCATAGTGTGAATAGAGGAACACCTCATTTGTTCAAGTTACTGTGCGGACACCGTCAGGGGTCCAGGATGACTCAGTTAGTGAGAGTGGCATCAATAACAACAGTGTGTTTATTGACTGCTTACTATGTGACAGCAACTGTTCCAGCTGATTTGTATGGATTACTCCATTTCACTCTCACAAGGACACTATTGGATAGTTAGCACTTGTGCCATCCTCAGTCAGGGAGGAGTGAACTGAGTGGGTGGAGTTAGATGCTGGTATGTGGGAGGGCAGTCTGACTCAACAGCCCATGCTCTCTGCCACTAGGCTAAGCTGTGTTGAAGAGAATCAGGGTAACTGTACAGACATGGGGACAACCTTGTCACCAGGTGTGAGGCAGAGGAGCACCACATCAGGAGGCAGGGGATCTGGTTCTCAACTATTGTATTTCATGGTACAGGAGAACCCTTCAATTGCATCCCATGTCTTGGGAAACCCATCACTGAGCTCAAGGACCAGGACTTTGATACTCAAAAAGTGGGTCCCAGGCAGCACCACATTGCCTAGGAGCCATTAAGAAATGCAGAATCTCAAACCCCACTCATTCTGGACTTGCAGAATCTGCATTTTAACAAGATTCCTCAGGACACACAAGCACAATAAGTTTGAGAAGCATAAGACTAGGCAAAATCATTGCACTATTATGAAGGTATATACCACTACAAAAGACAAAACACTGCAGTCTAACTACGACACGGGAGTAAAAGTCATCAACAACAAGATGATGATGATTTCAGATGTTAAAATGTGTGTGTGTGGGGGGGGAGCTTACATCTTATAATTTATTAGTACTATTTCACTATTAATTACATTGAACAAGTCATTTAACCTGGGACTCACTTTCTACATTTGTACAACAAGGGGCTGGATATGGTGATTACTAAGGTCTCTTCCAGACTGACAACGTTAAGATAGAACCAGGCTAGCCATGGGGAGAGGAGAGGGAGGTTCTTAGGCTCAACATTTAAGGAGATGCTCTCTATCAGGGTGGAAAAAACGCAAGGTAGGCACTGAGAGTGAGCATCTCCTCAAAGTTTGCATTCTAGTAGCCTTACTTGCCTCACTTAGAAGGGCCCTGATGAAAGCAATGTGGGATTGAAGCAGTTTGTCTTTTGGGTTTTCCAACCCAAATGACAACATGTTCACATTCAAGAGCAATGCTTCCCAACTACCTTCAAGTCTCCTTGGCAGATGTATTTCCTTGACTGAGAGCATATCTTTGGATTTCTATTCCCTCTTCAACCTCTCCCCATTTCTACTGAAATGCCTACTTCCTAGTTAGTTCAGCAGACTTAGCACTGCTTTAGTGAGATCAGAGACAAACGTCTTCTCTGGGCTGGTAATTTCATGTATCTCAGTTAAAAACGACACCCCATGTCATGGGAAACCCATCACTGAGCTCAAGGACTAGGCCTTTGCTACTCAAAAAGTGGTCTTCAGACCACCAGCACCACATTGCCTGGGAGCAGTTAAGGAATGCAGAATCTCAAACTCCACTCTGGACTTGTAGAATCTGCATATTAACAAGATTCCTGGGGACCCACAAGCACAACAAGTTTGAGAAGCACATGATTAGGCAAAATCATTCCAAGCACTTAGGAAAATAACTCCAGTGATAACAATGTCTACTTACTAAGCATCTAATACATGTCTAATGCTTTCCATATAGCAGCTCCATTACAAATGCAATGATTCAAAGAAGCAAATGATGATTCATTTAAACACAAGGACCGAGGAGGAGTGGTCCACTAATCAGTTCAGGCCAATAAGCCCACATTTTGTAAACTTTTTACCTGCAGATAATATCATATTCCCATTCTCTCCCATCTAATGATCAAGGTTTGGTGGGAGACACCACAGTTCTAAAGACTGTAGACCAGAACCTGGGTGCCACATGGACTGATATTAACTGTGTGCACTTGGGTTGGTTATTATATTCTCTGAAACCGAGTCCTTTCATCAATAAAATAGGAGATGCTAGGGTATATCATAAGGATTAAATTATACAAGGGGTGCAAAATGCTCAGTAGTGTATAACATGCTCAATGACTATAACATTACATCGCATGGTCAGTAGCAGCGACTTGTTGAACTAAACAAGTACAAATCACTGGCCTAACAATGTGCCTTATGCTTCAATTTCCTCAAGGAGAAAAAATAGGAACACTCATTGCGCTTTGGGACTATCCACTATCATCACAGTTCCCAAGTGACGACAGGCAAAGATATCATTGCCTCTTTGAAAAAACTCATCCTAGTGAAGGCATCTGATATAACTTTAATTGTGATTGAAAAAAATCAGACAGCAAACAATGCCCTCCCTGCAGGACTAAGATGTACATAATCTGATGGTAAAAGAGGCACCTTGCTCATTTATTGAACTCCGGGGACAAAGAGGGTTGCTTTTGACAGAGTTGTTAAGCAAATAAGGATACTCATGGTTGCTGAATAAATTAAGCTATTCTTACTTGACCTTGCTGAGCAAGGTCTGAGTGACCGACATGATCCAGCATTGTCTTGTGTTCATTCGTGGATGTGTCAAGCATGCTCACAGTGTCCAGATCCTTCTTGTCTTTGTTGCTTTTATAAAAGGTTTCACTACATAGCTTATTAAAACTGCTGTATATAAAACTACTCCTTTGAAAGATTGTTCTGGCTTGCCTCCAGCTCAATTAGCAGACTACTTCCAGCTGATGAAAAGTAACAGTCAATATCAGATTATAGTTAGCAACTATTCACAAGAGTAATCAAATTAGATTTTGGTATCTATGGTGACACAACAAAAATTCCCACTAAGCCCTGTGGTTTTACAACAAGACTACCACAGCTTTATATTAAATTATTGTTCAAAATATTTTCTCAAAATCAAATCTGCATCTCAGGAGATACATATACAAGTCTGTAGGCATAACAAAAAATGTATGGCCATGGCTTTTCCAATTTAAATACCAAGTAGCCTAAAGGATATATATGGGAACAATCTATATGGTCTGTTTTCTCTTCCAACAATTCTTTCTCAATTATCAGTTATGACTGACCATTGTCAAGCTGAAGAACCAATTGGTCCTTCAATAAAATTTTCCAAGCCTATAACCAGGATTGGACCAAGAAGAAACATAATAGGGGGAGAAAGAGGCAATTACAGCTGTTGTTGTGATTATAATCTAAAGAGGATATTAAACATACACATTAAGGCAACCCCCTAGGGTCCCCTTCCACTGTGGGAGCTTTTCTGTCCTCTCAATAAATCCTGCTTTCTCAAAAAAGAAAAAAAAAACACACACACACGCGCACTAAAAGACAACATTAATGCAGATTAATGCAGATTTCACTTCATGTGCATATAGGGTAAAGAGAATGTGTATATATGTATATGGTATACAAATTTTGTGCAAATTGAGTATCAGTTGCATGTAGTCAGACAGTAAAGGCGCCATTGGCGTTGGGTTTCATTCATTCATTAAAAACTAAACAACAAAAAGTACCTAGGTGAGGTTGTCTTTAATTTCAAAACAGTGGGCCATGTGCAGTGGCTCACATCTGTAATTCCAGCACTTCGGGAGGCCAGAGTGGGAAGACTGCTTGAGCTGATGGGTTCAAGACCAGCCTAGGCAATACTGTGAGATCTGTCTCTACAAAAAATCCAAAAATTAGCCAGGCATGGTGGTACATGCCTATAATCCTAGCTACGGGAGGCTGAGGTGGGAGGATGGCCTGAGCCCAGGAGACCAAGGCTGCGATGAGTAGGGATCGCACAACAGCACTCCAAGTTCCAAAAAAAAAGTCTCTGATCCCTAACAGAATGTGGCAAATTTTTATGCAGCCCCTGACTTGGCATCACACACAGTTTTCTTTGGTGAATGCCTTTTTGTCCACCATGCTGCAGAGATCCCAGCAAGACTATAGCCCCAAACGTCATCTATCGTTCATGTTCAACTCCTCAACCTCAAACACAAGTGGGAGCCATCTTTCCCGCATCCCAGAACCTGAGACCTGGCTGAAGGGAAGATGAGAAACTGTCTAAGGCCCCTTCACCCTGCAGGCTCCCATCCTGTCATTTCACCTCAAGTCTCTTTCCCCCTTCTCTGGTAGCATTGATGTCAGGGTGGTGAGCACTCCGGCTAGGCAGTCACCCAGTTGAGGAACAAAGTGCCAGTCTCGCCTCTTATGGGCATCCCCAATCTTGATCAGGGATCTGCCTGCCACTCACTTGGCTTCTGGAAAAGAAATCACGCTACCTTTTGATGTCAGGTGAACTAATTAAAATGGCATAAGTGAAAGTAATTTATCAAATGTAGAGGCTACATAAATGTCAGAAAGTAGTATTGTAAGATAGCGACTTATTTAAAATAACACCACCACAAGTATGGTGCTTGTCTTCAATCAGACGCCAATCATGTTGCCCAGATCCTGGCAATATGCAAAAGAGAGTGAGAAACGGCACAGGGGAAACCACTCCACTCTGTCCCCTTAATGACTTACATTTACCTTGGCAACTAGGCATACAATGACTCGGCACTCAGGAGCCCTTCAAGCATCTGGGAGAACAAAACCAGCACTAATAGGACTCCACGTGTGATTCTGTCTATACAATCCTATGTTTGGGCAATGTAGTCACAGCCGTGTCTCTTATCCTCTTGTCACTATAAAAATACTGTTCCATGATCTAGAGCTTTAGAAATTATATCAGTTATTGCCTCCATTCAAATAATTAACTTAATACTCCATGATTACCAATTAAATGCTCAATTGGGCAGATGCTTGCTCTTACATACAAAAGCAATACTGCATATGAATACCACCTGCATCAAACTCAAATGACAGGCCTTTTTTTTAAGTTTAAAAAAAAAAGAACTCTTTTCAGAGCATTTAATTTTCAGGTTTTTATGTGTCTGATTTGACAACCCATATGTGATGTAGATGAAAGACTTTTGTATTTTTACTTTGCAAGCCTAAATTTTCATCAGGAAGCAGTGTTTCTTTAGGGACATTTTAGACTTCGGGGAGAAATATATGCTTACCTGAGAGACCTGTTTCAAATTATCAGGTAAAGCACATTGCTGTAGTGGGCACTTGAAAATCACACCCTATATTACCAACTCAATAGGGTGTATTATCTTCTGCCAGTCTCTCTTTTCATTATTACACAAATGGATGATAGAAAAAAAATGATAACCTGTAATTCCACATGCCTTGTTCAACCCCAAATCTATTCCCTTTTCTAGAAACACAATCAGATATGCAAGACTGTGCTCCATAGAATTTCAGAATCTGAATTGCTGGTATTATCCTTGAAGACTTTGTACCTAAATCATAATATACTGCAATAGTATTAGGATTTTAAGCCTTTAAAGATATCTTTCTGCACAAAGTCTCCCAAGGAATGAAGACTGTCCTTTTATAAGAAAAATTGGGCTGAGGCAAGAGTGTGTTTCTCTAATATGTCAATCTTGGAATTGTTTTGTTATACTACAGTGGCCATGTCTGCCCAGTGCAGGGCAATGACTGGGAAAGAGTCAGACCAGTGTTTTCAGCCACTGGGAAACAGACTGATTGACTGGCTAATTTTGTTGAGTTCTAGGATACCATGTCATGACATGCATCAAACACAGGTTGCTTTAGCTTTTTAAATTGTTTAACTGGGTTTACGATGAAGAGTGTAAATACATTCCCTCAAAATTGTACATCACAAAAACTCTACAGTTCCAAGGGTTATCACAGATGACCTTAACGTTCACATGAATCCAATGAAGATGGTGTCAAAAAATACTTGGCAAAGCTTTTAAAGTTTACTATTTATCTGGCTAATCAATTCAGCATCTGTCTCTGGGACACAAGAATCGAGACATTCCCAGTTCCTTCTGGAGGAAAAAAGGAGGTTTATGAAAGCCAGGAGATAAGCAGAGACACTAAGGAGACAGTGGGGTCACTGAGAGCACAGCTCTGGAGCCCCTGGGTCTCCGGCTTGCTCTGCCACCTACCAAAGTCCCTGACCCTTTCTTGCCTCCCTCTGCACATATATTAAATGAGGAACAAATCAGATAATGCATGTAATGCAAGAAAAATGACTAATATACAAGGAGTTCCCCCAAATGGAATTCACTTATAAAATATTATATATTTATTCTTACATGTATAAACTTCAGTCACCTTTAAACTACTCTTCGTTTGATGCAATACACCTATCAAGATGCCATTTCTGCTGCTCAGAACGGTTTTGGAACTCATCAATTTGAATGCCTATGAGTGCTTCTGCCGTTTTTTGTTTCACCTCTTCCACACAGGCAAAATGTTTCCCTTTGAGGACTTTTTCATCCGGGGAAACAACAAAAAAAAAGTCATTCAGGGCAAGATCACCTAAATAGGGAGGTTGGGGCCTGGGAGTCCATGCCGTTTTTGGTCAAAAACTGCTGAAAACTCAGAGTGGTATAGACAGGTGCATTGTCATGGGGGAAGAACCAGTCACCTATTTGCCACAACTCAGGTGGCTTCTTCTGCAAATTGTGATGCAACCTTCTCAAAACTTCCAGATAAAAACTTTGGTTGACTGTTTTAGCCAGAGGAATAAATTCTGAGTGTACTACAAGGGGCCCACCCTCCAAAAAAAAAGATGAGCTTCAGTTTTTTTAACACACACATGTTAAGCAAGCATACCTGTATTTTTCATGGAAGTTCAAGAATAGGAAACATAAAATCACAGCCTCATACAAACTGGAAGGTGACTGGGAACAGAAGTTGGTCTTTCTCAAAGGCTCCGGACCCCTCCAGCCTTGTCATAGTGCCTCTGCAGCTCTCTCCACATGATGAGTCAGCGCTCCCTACTCACTAGCTTCCTCACAACTCCTGCTGACCCACAGCCGGTGGCTAGCCCAGCCGGGCAGAGCTCCCTGGCACCCTTTGGTTGCAGTGCACACTACCTACTAACTCAGTCTTCTGAGTTTCAAAACTCAAATTGCCACGAGAGAACTATAAGTGGACCACCTCAGTGCGCTAATAAGACCATTGGCCAGAGGAAGATGGACAACCTGTAAGCCTGGGTGCCCTTGGGACAGGTCTGCAACCTAGGTCAAGTTAGGCAGTCAGGAATGAGCCACTGCAGTCTACAGCGTGGCTATGTGGGTCAAAGGAGCTAGAGGTCAATCACACTGGACGGCCTAGATGACTCATTGAAGTGCTCTTCTGGAAGACCCTTCCTCAAAATCAGCGGATACAAAGGAGTGATGTATAATAAGATAATTTCAAAAATCTTTCACTGGGCTCGGTAGCTCAGCCTGTAATCCCGCGCCTTTGGGAGGCTGAGATGAGTGGTTTGCCTGAACCCGCGGGTTTGAGACCCGCCTGGGCAGCGAGACCTCATCTCTACAATAAATCAAAAAATCAGCCAGACGTGGTAGTACTCTCCTATAGTTCCGGCTACTCGGAAGGCTGAGGCGGCAGGATTGCCGGAGCCCAGCAGGTTGAGGCTGCGGTGGCCGGGAGCGGTCACTATACTCCAGTGTGGGCGACAGAGTGAAATTCCAACTCAAAAAAAAAATCTTCTTTCACCACTACCCTCGACTACCATCCTAACACTGCAGTGAGAAGAGCTATCTGATCGACGCTTGCTATAGTGATGATACCCTACTCAGTCTTAGACCCTGAAAAGGACCCTGGTGTGGGTGAAATGGTTATTCCCCACTTTAAAAGATATATACATGTGTTAACCCTCAGAACAAGTGAGTAAGACCAAAATTGAAAAAAGGGTCTTTGTGGATGTCCAACAACTTGTGTCCTTAAAGAAAAGCGGAAGGGAGACTTGAGACACAAACAGAGGCCATATGAAGACAGAGGCAGAGACTGGAGTTATGCAGTCCTATACCAAGAACACCTGAAGCCTTCAGATACCAGAAGAGGGAAAGAAGGATCCCCCACCCCCAGACCCTTCAGAGGGAGCACAGCCCTGTCAACACTTGATTTCAGACTCTTGTCTTTCTGTTGTGTTAATTCATCATGTTTGTGGTCACGGTTAGGACAGTCCTAGGACACTAATGTGAACTCTAAAACAAGCATCTGTGTTTACCCATTCATGAAGTACTTCTTGGATACCTACAGCATGCCAAGTGTGCACAGTTAAGCTAAACACTTGCAGTGTGCCCAGGGTAAGCCAAGCACTCACCCAAGCCCTAAATAGAGAAGAACCTCTTGGTTTACTTTTCTCCCTCCTTTGCCCAGCAAGTGCCTTTACATCAGGACCAGATACCATCTCCTCCATGAAGCCCTAGCTGACCAACTCCCCAGGAAAACTAGTGATTTCTTCCTCTAGATATCCACACAAGTCTCTCCAACCTTTAAAGTAGCACTAATCGTGCAATTTTGCCATTGTTTGCTGACAATTCTGCCTCCTCCACCTAATTACAGGCTCCTAGAAATCAGGGGCTATGTCTGATACATCCCAACATCCCTAGTACCTGGCATGAGAGATGCTCAATATATTTCTCCAATGAATGAGAATGAATGAGTCAAGGTTATTTATTCATGAGTCAGGATCCTGTGTTGACACATACATAATAATTAAATGTTGAAATATTTTTAGGTCAGATACTTAAGAGTAGTCATATTCACAGTCAAACTGACTCATGTTCTTTTATCAAAATAGAATCTTTTTCTCTTCTTTTTTGCTCAATTGTAATTGAATACCAATGTCACAGTCTCTAGTACGTAATCAAGGGTATTAGATGCAAATGTGTGATAAAGTAGGCTGAACATGATGAGGCAAAAAGGTAATAAAATAATTTAGCTATTTCAGTTCAGCTGAACAGAATTCTTTGCAACTCTAGAAACAAATCAGCTATTCTTTCTCCAGAAGGAAGATGTACAAAGAAATAGCTCATTTTATTTTACATTTAGATGGAGGGAATACTTTGGATTGGACAGCTGTCTATGCAGTCTAGTACTAGGAGAAATGGTTGGGTGCTGGGAATTCTAATAAAAGAAAAAAGTCACTCAACTATTTAGTTGGGGCAGAGTCTAACCATGTTTTTTGTGTCTAGGTCTAGACAGCACTTGTTACCTGTACAGAAATGGGGAAACCATTTCCGATACTTCATATATTATTTTCCCCTCTGAGGACAACTAATGATGTAATGCCATAGACCTCCAGGGGCCACAGATATGCACTTGGGCGAGAGAATGAACAGGAAATTTTCACAACTTGCTGAATAAAAACTGGAACTGAGACAGGGATGGGCAAATGTGAAGGTATCTGGCAAAGAGGAGAATGAATCTGGAAACTGCTGTTACTTGCTGTGTCACTGAAAGTAGAAAACAGGCTGGGCTCAGTGGCTCAGTCTATAATCCCAGCACTTTGAGAGGCCGAGGCAAGTGGATTGCCTGAGCCTGCAGATTCGAAACCAGCCCGGGCAACTTGGTGAGACCTCGTCTCTATGATAAATCAAAAATTAGCTGGGCGTGGTAGCTTGCACTTGTAGTTCCAGCTACTTGGAAGGCTGAGGCAGAAGGATCATCGGAGTCCAGCGGGTCGATGCTGCGGTGGCCGTGAGCTTGCCACTGCACTCTACCCTGGGCGACGGAGTGAGACTCCAACTCAGAAAACAACAACAACAACAAAAGAAATAGAAAACAGTCCCTCTTTCTCCTAAAGCAAGAACCTCCCCCTCAAGGCCAGAATTCCCTCTGCATGTGGCCTTCTGCCCAGGGACACTGAGTTTGATGTCACGGCCCTAGTCCTAGCCATGCCAGAGCCCCAGTTCACTAAACGCTAGAAAGTTCAAAAGAGGGCTGGGAACCTTAGCCCGACAGACATTGGCCCTTTTTCTTTGAGCCAGTGGTTAAGATTTTGATTATTTTAGGCATTTCCTTTAATATATGAACCCATCCACTCCCATTTTAGCTTCATTTCTACTTAGTGAGGAGTCAGAGGGCATAGACACAAAGTAAAGTTGTAAGTACAGACCACTGTCCAATGATGATGATGAGCACTTAAATAGCATTTTGCAGGTGACACTATTTCATTAGTTGCTCCAACAACACATAAATATGCAGAACAGTTATTATTCCTCCCCTTTTATGTAAGAGAAACTGAGTTCCTGAGAGACTCAGTGTTTTCAAGGTCATCTGGCTAGTGAGGGATCTTGATGCCAGATACATTTTTCTTATCAGTACCCCATCATATTTACTACAACCCTGATTGCCTTGACTCACCTAAGACCTTAAAAAGTTCTCTCAATTTAGCCCTTCTCCAACTCTTATTTGTAGAGGTAGCCAAGAAAAGCTGAGAGCCTTCCTCTAAAGAGCCCCCAGCTAGTGACTCAAGCACTACACATCTCAACCTCTCCTTACTCCTTCCAACAAGGAAATCAACAGCTGATTCCAAAGATAGCTACGGAATGTGGGAAGGATGGAGGGAGGAAAGGGGGGTGGCCACTGATGCAGCCATCCCATACAGATCCACCAATTCCAGCATGTACACACATAGGTTTCCCCAAGTCAAATGTTATCCCCTCTAGAAATGTGTAAGCTAGAAGGGTTTATAGTCACAGACCAAGCAGGAACCGGAGCCCAGAGGGAGGTAACGGCTCAGAAAGTGGCTCCTTTTTTAGATTTGTGCTATCCGTTACAGTCACTGTTAGCTACATGTGGTTCTTTCAATGTCAACTTGAACTAATTAAAACGGAGTAAAATTTAAAAATTCAGCTCCTCAGTCACACTAGCCAAATCTCAAGTATTCGATAGCTACATGTGCCAAGTGGCTACCATGTCAGATGGCATAAATACAGAATAGTTCCCTCATTGAACAGAGTTCTATTGCCCAGGACTGCTTTAGGCTTTTCCTTTTTCACCGTGGGATTCAAGATTTTAATTTTAGGCACACGCAGAGAGAACTCAAATTACTCCAAGTAGGTCCAAAACATACCACTGGGGAAGGGCAAAATGAAGAAATGATTGCTTCCCCAGGTACACACTTGCACCACACCTGGGGCCTCCAGGCTCCACAAATCCAGAGGTACCAGTCACATCACAATGTCTCTTCGAGTCCTTCAGCGCTCGTCCTGTCTCACCATGGCAACCCTGAAGAAATTTATTTCTTCTTCAAGTGTTTCATGTCATGCCCTCAGTATCTAGGAGCAATAAGGACCTTGTACGGCCAAGCTCAAAAGAAACCCGGAGAAAAGGATGCGGCAGCAGCATCACAAAGTAATTTTAGAATAACTTACCTGAGTCAAGGTGCTCCCCTGTAAACACTATTATTACTTCCGCACTGGCGTGTTTCTCCTTCCAAATCTCATTACAAACGCTTTTTTCTGACACCTACTATTTACTCGACAGCAGAACTCAGCTCCCACTCAGAAAACAGCCAGGCATTGCCACTTACAGAGGCATAAACATCAGAGGAGGATGCTTTACCAGAACATTTTCAAGGTTCGAATTCAGATTTCCTCCTGCAGCTTCCTTTGCATGGGGGTTGCAAATTAAATGATCAAGAAATCACAGAACGTCAGGTGCGTTCCTCATTTCTGATGCGTCCACATCCACACATCCGCACCACCACCTCCACTGCCAACATCCAACTTGGGTGTTTTGAAATGTGTGATGTGGATTTAAAGGTTTTGTAAAAGGTTCCTTTCTCATTAGCTTAAATTGGAACAAGATGCTTCCATATGGCCTCAGGACATTAAAGAAGTTTGCAAAACTTTTTTAAATAACAAAATTAACATAAAATAACCTTATAATTAAAAAATTGAGAAACATCATCCAATAAGTCGAATGCCATGCTAAAAATACTTCTACAGCACCAGAAGGTGGGGTGGCTGCCAGAGAGGTATAAAGACAGAACAGACATGTCTCCATAGATGCACTCCTGTGACTGGTACGAAATGGAAATGTTTCTCAAGCGAAATCTTTAAAGATAACTTTTCTATACATACCTCTCTCTTTCTTACCCCCTTTGGTTTGGATAATACATCTTGGACTCAGTGGAAGAGAGCTGTGTTTTTAAAAAAGAAGTCCTTTTTTTCCTCTCCATAGATATGTAGTTTTACTTAGCCGGAGAAAAAAATAACAGTATAAAAACAAAACAAGAAAAAATGTGGCATATACATACAGTGGAATTCTATGGAATTTTATTCAACTTCAAAAAAAGGGGAAAGAAATGTGGACATATGTCACAACAGAAATGAATTTTGAGGACATTATGCTAAGTGAAATAAGTCAGTACAAAAGGACAGATACTTGTGTAATTCCACTTATATGAGATACTTAGAGTAGCCAAATTCATAGAGACAGAAAATAGAATGGTGGTTGCCAGGGGCTGGTAGAGGAAATTGTTTAATGGGGACAGAGTTTCAGTTTTACAAGATGAAAAGAGTTCTGGAGTTGGATGATGGTGATGGTGGTTACACAACATTATATGTATTTAAAACTACTGAACTGTATGCTTAAAATGGTTAAGATGATAAATTTTATGTTATGGATATTTTACCACAATCAAAAAAATTGGGGGCCAAAAAAAAAACCCAAAAAAAACAAAAAACCCAAGGCAAGAAGCAATGTAAAATACTTAGAAATCATGATTAGAAGTCTAAAATCCATGGAAGAAAGTTTACTTTACCAAGACGGTAAAAAAAGATGACTCCAGCAACACAGCAACCAACTTGGAAAGTGTCTGAAGTATGCATACTGAGTCAACAAGCATGTAAATCAAGACACAGATTATATTTAAAGTAGTACAATAAATGGGCCCACATGAGGCTGGTCTCAAAATGTTAACCCCCTCTTGTTAGGCAATGCATGAAAAAACTACATGATTAATCAAACATAATAATTCAACAAAAGAGGTCCAGATTTGGCATGTTTTAGTTCTATTGATCCTGAGCACCACTACAAAGTCCCTAAAAGATGCTCTGTCTTCATCCAAGAGGCTGACATGAATCACAAGGCAACCAAAAATAAACATTTGTTGAATTCATTCTAATACATTTACCTGCGACTAATATTTCACTGATTACTTTTTAATTTTAAATATGACAACCCCCATCGTCTTCCTCAAAATGATCACCCCAATTCATTCCATTTTAGTCTTTATTAATAAGCATAATCAAAATTAATGTAACCATTGTCTCAATCAAAATCCAGCAAAACTCATCAACAACTTATGGAAAAAGTTATTAATGACCAATTATCAATGATCATTTCTAATAATAATGACCAATTATTGATGAAAACTTGCCAACTCCCTGGCAACCTTCAGATTCTTTTTAACTGAATAAGAACTATAAATGAAAACAGTCCTGCCACCAGCAAAGCATCCTATCCACGTCAGTGATTAAAAAGACCTGGGTTCTCCATACAATCCCCACTAACAGTAGCAAATTTCCAAGTAATAATTGGAAAGGTTGCTCAAATGAAAAGCTTCGAGGAATATCATGTAATTCACTCAACAAATGTTCATTTGCTTCACTTCAGCAACAAATTCCTATGGCTACATCCTGGTCTTTGCTACCACTGGGAAGTGTTCCACCTCTGCAATCTTAAATTCAGATACTTCTATATCCAACTGCAATCTATGATCATTCCCACTCTTGTTCATCGTGTTCATCCATCTGCTCCAGCCATACCAAGCCTTGTCATCTACTGGGACCACATCTTTCTTCGTGTCCCTTTCCTTCCAAACAACCAACCTCTTTGACTTCACTTTCAACATCCGGCTCGCTTACCTTCAACATTAGCTCTTTAACCCCTCACCTCTCTACCACGTACAGCCTATTTCCAGAGTGTGATCAATCCAATCCCCTACGGCTCTCTCTCCAGCACAGGGCCTGTCAAGTGCTGCAGAAGAAAAGTAAATGATGCAGACTGGACCAGGGGTTCCAGCACACTCCCAAAATATTTTTGAGATGGAGGCATCCAGTCAGCTTCCTTCTGCAATTGATCCAAATTTTTACCACTTTCTCAAGCACCCAGCTCTTCCCTCTTCTCCCCTTTTATCAGCAAATGACCTCATCTCTTCCTTTAGAGTGAAAATACAGGCCACTGAGGAACAGATTTGCCAATTCCCGGGCCTCTTCCCTACTGTTTCCACATTTATCTGTATTTCTCTCAATCCGTATGGTTTTTCCAATTACAAAAAAAAAGTCATACCTTCTTTTTAAGAATTACTTCTCCCACTTGTCTCCTTGATGTCCTTCTGTCTTCCTCTGGGGGTCCCACCCCATTCATCATTCTTTTCTCCTCTCTCTCTCATCTTTCCCTTCCCACTGCCCCATTTCCTCCAGTCTACTAAAATATCCTACTTGGTCTTCTTTCAAAGAAATAGTAGCTCTCTTCCACCCCATGCCCTTCTCCAGCTACCTGTGCATTTTATTTTTTCCTTCTAGGTGAATTCCTTGAAGGAATGATGGTTTTGCATCTTTCATTTAATCCCACAGGCACTGCCATCTGGCTTTTGTCTAACCTCTCCACTTGGTATGACATCACCCTTCTTGTTATTTCCTTTAAGCTAACTAGTCAGTCTCCATCTCCCTCTCTTCCTATAAATGCTGATGATGTTTCGTAGGTTTCCATCAAGCGTAATCACATCATTTAGCACCCAAGTCAGGACACTCTTTAGAGTGAGAAGGAGACAGCAAGAAACGCACTTGGTTTATCCTAGCTGTGGCCTTCTCACCGGCTCTCTCCATTTCAGCCTGAGTCACCTCCCCTTCCCCTGTGAATTCCCCTCTCTTCGAGTTGACTAATGAATCCTGTCTCCACATCTCCAACCCAGAGCCTGGGAGAGTGCCAGGGCCATATTTGCATTTCCTTTACTAGAAAATCCTCCCGAATACCTCATAATCACTGAATTCAGACTCAAAGAACCCCAATCTACAGCAGAACACACTGCTTTTCTTCCCTGGCCACCACATCCCTTCTCTCATTCAATGGTGTCACTACTTCTCCAATTATTAAAGTCAGAAACCTCAGAGTCATCCTTGATGTCCTTTCTCCCTCCTTTCTACTGAAATCATACCAACAATAAAGTCACCACATTCTGCCAATCCCACATCTTCAGAATCTCTTAAACGTCTCTTCACTTCCAAAGTCACTGTCTTGTAAGATTCTCTTCATCTGCCTAAAACAACATTGCTTGACCTTTTAAACTCACACGTAGCTGGGCTCGGTGGCTCAGCCTGTAATCCCGCGCTTTGAGAGGCTGAGGTGAGTGGATTGCCTGAGCCCGCGGGTTCAAGACCCGCCTAGGCAACTTGGTGAGACCTCATCTCTACAATAAATCAAAAAATCAGCCGAGCATGGTAACGCATGCCTGTAATTCTGGCTACCGGGAAGGCTGAGGTGGAAGGATCGCCGGAGCCCAGCGGGTTGAGGCTGCAGTGGCCGGGAGCGACCACTGCACTCCAGTCTGGGCAACAGAGTGAGACTCCAACTCAAAAGCAACAACAACAACAAAAAACTCACACGTGCCCCTTTTTCCTAAACACAAATGCACCTCTCTTATATCACCTTAGATCAACGTCTCCCTGCATTCACTTTGGTTCCTTCCAGGTCGTTCTCCACAGTACTTCTAGTTAGCTGCCTTAAAAAGCAACCTTAAAAACAATTAGTATGTCAGAGTCCAAAATCCTACCAAGCCCCTGCCCTGTCAGGGAGACTTCATCACGGTCTGCTCTTGCTTGCATCTTTGTTTCATATCCTAGCACTCCTAACTTCTTCCTTACCGCCCAATGCCATTGGCATGACACCAAACCACGTTAACATTCCCAAAGCTCTTTTCTCTCATTAGCTGCATGACTCCTTTCTATTCTACCTTGAAGACTTTTCTGCTTGCATTCAGATGCCACCTTTTCCGTAGACACCTCTCTGACCTTCCTCAGGACAACTTGCTTCCACTGCACTCAGATTATTCACACTCAGGACCACCGCCACCAGGCGATTCTACAGCCTTGGAGACGAGGATCACTTCTCATGCATCTTTGCCTTCCCTATGCTCAGCACATAGGAAGCAATCATTAAATATCTGTGAATCAATACATGAATTAATTAATGAATACAAACAAAGCACCATGTGCCAGGACATCTGTTAATAGAATACAAATATTAATCACATGTAAATTAAGCACAATCACCATGTTTAGCCAGATACCCCTTCTCTCCATTATTGAGCTACATATTATGCCTTCTTGACTGAATAAGACTGTTAAAGAGTACTGAGTAATATGTGATAAGTATAACAACACAGTGAAAAGACTAACTCCCACCTCTAGAATCAAACAGTCCAAACCCAACATCTTCCAGTGGTAAGGTACCCAAAATGGTCACAAGACCCCAGTATCGAAAGGAGATCCTTTTGGTAGAATGTTTGTATCCCAATATGTTCTATAAGACGGAAGAGCTGGCATTTGCACTAGGGGTAGAGCAAGGGTTCCACTAGGAAGTAAATCACAGGAATTTCTTCTTGGCCTCATCTGTAGAGCTGAATGAAATGAACAATCTACAGGATTACAGATCAGCTTTGCAGAACTCTGGGGTTTTCCAAAATATTCATATTACCATGAGCAACTATGTACTAAGGACACTTCATATGTCAGGCACTGTGTCAATTGTTTTGTACACAATAACGTTGCTGAATTTTGAAAATAACACTATGAACATCCAGTATTAGTATACCCACTTTAAAGATGAGGAAACTGATGCTTAACTATAGAACCTTCCTGATGCTCTATGAGCTTGATGAATATGGCTCTAAAGCCAGAGTTGCTAACCGTTGTTGCCTTATTTATTAAAAACCCATATTCAAGCAAGTATCAGAATCGTGGCATCCTAATACCCTATTTGGAGGTTACAGAGTATATTAACATTATCTGGACTCTCAGAAGTCTCCTAGTAAGAAAGCCTTTTAGCTTTGTTTAACACAACATTTCTCAAGCTTATTTTACTACAGGAGGCTTCACAATGAAGCCATTTGTAACATATCAGGGGGCACATGTTTTGCAGATATGATTTGGCTTTAGATGATCATCAAAGGGATTATGAACACACTGAGACCAGAAAGGAGAACGTTGCTAATTGCAGTATTCGTTACAGGCGGTAGGCGGTAGGGCTAGTGAGGCATTTGTATCACAATCTCAAATGCCAGGTGACATAATGACAGTGACAGTATTCGTGAGTCAAATAAAAAGTATTTGTCATTCATGGAATTAAACACCAATGTCCCTAATTTAAGCCCATGAATCACAAAGTCAATTCAGGAAGACAATTTCCCAAAGGGGCATGGTTCATCGGTGCCATGGTTTTCAAATTTTTTTTGAAAAATTTGCTTGTGCTATTTTCTAGTCTTGCCATATTTCCTTCCTTTCTAGAACACTCACACCCTCAAATGAAACCTTGGGCTTCCAATACAACAGCTGAATCTGGGAGACCTCATTTGAGAGAGAGAAGGCTGGAGAACAAGCATCTTTGTTACAAATAGCTTATAGTACTTGGCGGTCCCATTCTGGCGTTCTTTGTCATTCATTGACATTCTATTTACTGACCACCTACTATGCGTCAAAGGCTTCACTAAGAGATAAAAACAGCCTCTTCTATCAAGGATCTCACAGTCTGATGGAAAGAAAGGAGCAGAAATATAACAACAGACTATGTTAAGTGCTATCACAGAAAATGTGAAGATGCCACACGTGCTCTTGCAATCTAATTCTTTTTCTCGAGAAAAAGACTGAAAAAGGGCTTCACTTTTCTCATCTTCAAAGTACATTTATAATAAAATCTGCCTTCCAAAATTCCAAAGGAAAATGAAGGCTAGAGAAAAGCTGATTAAAGGAGTATGCAATTTGAAAGGCAACCAATATATTCATGGTAGGCACAGCAACCCGGAATTGGGATGCCTGACTGCAGTTTTGATCCTGAGTGATCTTAGCAAAACACTTGGCCTTTCTGCCTCTTTTTCCTGTCCCACATGGATGCAATGGAGATAAAGTAATATAATCTAATAAGCAAAGCCTTATGTAATTAGCGAAACCAAATAGAAAAAAACCAAAAGCTAATTTAAGATCCATTAAAACAACTATTACAAAAATAAATATATCTCTGTACATAAATAATCTTAATACCTTTATGTGGACTTTTACAAGATTAAAATTAAATTATAGGACTGCTGCTTGTCTACAGACCCCCCCCCCACTGGACTGTTTATATTCTAAAGTTGGATGAGTTCAAGGGATCTTTACATGACTTCCTGTTTAAAAAATTACTTATCTGACAATCCCCAGTTAAATAAATTCATATGTATGCCTTACACTCACAGGATAAATAAGACAGCTACAATGCAAAAAGGTAGGGATAGGAACCAAGCAAATGACTTTCCTTCATGAATCACACTAAAATGCTCACACACTCATTTTTATTAATAAACTTTATTTTTAAAAGCAGTTTTAGATTGGGAAAATTGAGAATTTCCATATACCCCATCAACTCACAAAGTTTCCCCATTATTAACATCTTACATTAGTATATTTGTTACAATTAATGAACCAATATTGTTATATTATCATTAACTAAATATATTATCTGTTCAAACTTTCCTTCCTTCCTTCCTAAAACCTGTTTCCTTTCTATTCCACGATCCCATCCAGACCACCACATGACATTTAGTCATCATGTCTCCTTAGGTTCTCATGGCTGTTACAGTTTCTCAGACTTTGCTTATTTTTTATTACCTTGGCAGATTTGAGGCATACAGGATAGAGAATATTATAGGGTGTTCCTCTTTTGTCATTTGTCTGGTATGTGTGTCATGATTAGACTGGGGTGATGGGTTTTTTGGGGGAAGATCATAGAGATAAAGTGCCATTTTCATCGCATCACCCCAAAGCCACATACTATCAACATGGTTTACAACAACTAATATAACCCTTGATCACGGGAGGAGGCAGTATTGATTAGGCTTTTTCTCTATAAAGTTACTCCATTCTCTCCCCTTTCTACTTTAGAAAGGAAGTCACTACGCATAGTCTACACTTGAGGAGGAGGGCTATCTCTCTTTTAGGGTGGAATAGCTACATAACTTATTTGGAATTCTTCTGCATATGAAATGTGTCTCTTCCCCTGCATATATTAATTTATTCAGTCATTTATTTGTACTGACATGAATGTTTATCTTTTACTTTAGGTTGTAATCCAGTACTTTTATATATTTTGATGCTCATATTTTTTTAGCTTTGGACACAGGGAGCTCTTTCATTTGGACCCTGTGTCTCTTTGATATATGCCTATCATTGTGGTTTTGTTGTTGTTGTTGTTTTTCAGTACTTCCTTATTTCAGGCACTGCAGGATGCTCCAGGCTTATCTTGTACACTTCCTGTCCCCTCAGTCCTGGAGTTAGCCATTTCTCCAAGGATCCCTGGTTCCTTTTTTTGGAAAATGGGACTAGAAACCAAGATAGGGGTACTAGATGTGCTCCTGGGGAGTCATTTCTTTTGAACCCTCTCAGCTGACAAAGAGACATGTATATAAAATATGCATACTAGTCCATGTATGTACACATATCTATAAATATTCTATATGCATCATCTCAATCTTTATTAAATTAAACATCACATTTTGTTTAGTTCTCCAGAAAAATATTAACACCTTTAAGTTTGTATTTAAAGTAGCTCAGAAGAAAATTATGTCATTTACATTTTAAATTTCCCGTAGCACCTAGCACTGGGTGATCAATGAGTTTGTTGATTTGAAATTTAGAGTTCAAGAATGGGTTCAAGATATCTGTCAGTAGTGGGTAAGCCTCAATCTGCTCACCTAAAAAATGGGGATAGTGATGAAATGAACTGCAAAGGATTCGCGAAGAATTAAATAAGATACGTATTAACATTTTTAGAGCAGAATCTAACACCTAACAAGTATTTAACAAACATATAGCTTAATGGAAAAAAGAATTTCAAGAAGAAAAGGTATAATGGTATACTTTTAAGCCTAGACACCTTCCTTTTTGATTGATTTTTGCCATCTAACTAAAAATAAAAATTAGTTTAGATGTATTATTTTACTCCACATATGTTTTCTTGAAAGATTAAGCAGCCATAATTTTGCTACTCATGTTACTGTTATCCAGAGGCACTGAGAAATTGGTATCCTAATATACGGTTAAAAACGGTTGTCACAGTGAGGAAGAAGAGAGAGCAATGAGATAGGGGACTGCAATTTCCCCCATCTCCCCACTTTATCAGAATGTCAATCATTTAATACCATTTAATGGAAGATAGGCTGGGTTCCCAAAGAAAATAATTTCAATTCCTACAGCTGGTTAGAACTGTCTCAATGCTTGTAAAACCTATCCATATAGATCTGGACTAGCATAATCAGAGATGTCTTCCATCTTTTAAAAGAAGAAATATGACGACATTTGGCAAAGAATCTGCGTCATCTCTTCACAAAGGGCCAAATGAGATACCAGTCACACAGAGTAAAAATTCTGCTTTCTGTGGACCAATTTCAAGGTAATGCTGATGAGTCTTTCATGCATATTCTGGTGCTCTAAAAGATCACTTAAACATTCACTTAAACTCAATCAGATTTTGTATTTTTTTTCTACAAGGCTACAAGTCTTACAGGGTCAAAGTGGATAAAGTATCATGTTTGCTTAGCATAGATTATATATGACTGTGTTGGAAGTTCTAGTGAGGCAGACTTATGACACATCACATGTGAACTGAACAGAATGGCTAAACCTCACCCAAATCAAGTCCACTGTGGGTCCACTGTGAGCCCCATGTGAAGTGGGTATCTTGCAACAGTGTGGTCCATCCACAGAACTCAGCAAAACCAATCTAGATTAGTAACACTGGATTCTGAGTGGTCTCCCGAGGAGGGAGGCTCAGCTAGTGGGTGGAATGCCAAGGTCAGTCCTCATGCTGGACGTGGAGGCTTCTGAGTACAAGGCTTGTCAATGACCACAGGACCAGGCTGGTCCCAGGCAGAGAGCCCAGTCTAAATCAGAGAAATAGGAAAGCTGTTTTATCATTAACAACAGGCCACACCCAGCTGTGTCCCCTCAACTGGCGATGAATCTCAGGTTAGGGTTGTTTGCCCTCTGCAAACCACTAGAACAGCCCCTTGACCGCTCCACAAGCACCGAGGAAGTTTTCTCATGCTTCTTCTCTGCTTAAAATGCTTCGCTGCAGCCTGCAATCCAAGCACTTTGGAAGGCCGAGGTGAGAGGATCACTTGAGTTCAGGGGTTTGAGACCAGCCTGGGCAACTCGGTGAGACTTCATCTCTATGATAAACCACAAAAATTAACCAGGCATGTTGGCAAGTGTCTGTAGTTCCAGTTACTTGGAAGGCTGAGGTGGAAGGATCACTTGAGCCCAACAGGTCAAGGCTGCACTCCAGCCTGGCTGACAGAGTGAGACTCCAACTCAAAAAAAAAGCTTTGCTGGCATTCCATTACCCTCAGAGCAAAACCCAAAGTCCTCCCTGCCTCTCCAGTCCTCTGGCTGATTCAGTCACCATGCTGGCCTCTTTTAGAGGCTACAAGAGTCTTTCTCACCTTGGGGCCTTTGCCTCTGCTATCCCTTCTCTCTGAAATTTCCTTCCTTTCATTATTCACAGACTGGGTTCCTCCTAAACTACATTTTTTACTTAGATGTCATGTCATCGGAGAGGACTTCCCTGATCTCTTTCTTATATACCAATCTCTTCCTTCTTCCCCTCAGCACTCTCTAGCCTCGCACCCTATTGGTTGTGTGTATGGCACTTAGCACAGTTTAAAGTCATCTTAATTATGCACGCGGTTTTTTTAGCCCGATTCTACCACAGTGATATGAAACTCATGAGGGCAGGAAGCATGTTGGTTTTGTATGTCACTATCTATCCAGTGCCCAGCACAATGCAGGCATGCGATGAAAATAGGTCGTGTCAAAAAGTATGCTCAGTGAAAGAAGCCACAGAATGCCTCATCATATTTACATGAAATGTCCAGAATGGGCAAATCCGCAGAGACAAAATGCACCTTGGTGTTTGCCAGGTACTAGGGGGAAGGAAGAAAGGTGAGGTGACCACTTCATGGGTATAGGGTTCCCTTCTATAGAGATGAAAATGTTCTAGAACTACATAGGAGTGATGGTTGTATGACATTCAGTGTATAAAGCGTCACAATGGTAAATTCTATGTTATGTGTATTTCACCACAATAGAAAAATACATCAGTCATGTGAACAAATACATGCATTATGCTCACCTTGTTTCCTACCTTTCAGGCAGTTGATAGTCACAAGGTAAGAAGCTTCTCCACAGATAGATGCCAGGTTGTATGTCTACTGGATATGATACAACAGACTAGGTCCTCAAAAACTGAACCATTGAGATGGACTATCTACTTTTATCGAGTTAGTAAATCCAAGGAAAACCAGCTCCCCATTTAGGTTGTAGGTACACACAATCAAATACAGAACCCCAGGGTCAAGGCTAGGGTTAGTGGTCAAATGAGACTACAGCACACCAGTCGTTTCATTTCTGTTACTGTAATAATCAATACTAATCACCAAAGCAAGCTCAGGATAACCTGCAAGACTGTTTAAACGCAGAACATAAATAAATCATCTGTTGCATTTCACTTATATTACGCATATAGGAAACAGGATGTGAGTTCCACATATACGTCCTGTGTCCAAGCCAACCAACCAAGTGCAGAGGGAGATGGGAAGCGGGAAATTTCAAAGCAGAAGATCTCTTCTGTTCAGGTTTTCCTTTCCCTCTTCTGTGAATGTCAGTCCCACTTGCAAGTGGCAATAAACCACAAAGAAGCTTGCCTTGACTATCAAAAAGTTTTATTTTTATTTGGAATGTCTCTTCCATGATTCACTCACTTTTAAGATTACTGGTAAAACAGGTCTGGGAGGGGAGTATTGGAAGACATTGCTCAAGTGAAATATTAATTAGACTATAAAGTTATAAGAACCCTCTAGTCAAGTATATAATGTTCCTGCCAAGGAGGCTAATCAGTCACTTAGCCACCAACTTTCACATACAATGGAATATTATCTAGCCTTAAATAATGAGAAAGCCTTGTCATATGCAACAAGATGGAGGACATGATACTAAGTGAAAAGAGCCAGACACAGAAAGACAAATACTGTATATGATCTCACGTATATGCAGAATCTAAAATAAACAAAGTCATAGAAGCTGAGAGTAGAACGTTAGTTGCAAGGGTTTGAGGGAAGGAGGAAATGGAGAGTGTTAGTTAAAGGGTACAAACTTTCAATTATGCAAGATAAGTAAGCTCTGGACATCTATTACATAGCATAGGGCCTCTAGCTAACAAAACTATATTATATACTTAAAATCTCCTAAGAGGGTAGATTTTACGTTAAGTGTTCTTCACCACCATTCCTTATATATTGTATTCTTCCATTTGTTTTCAACCTTTTGATCAAAACCTTGTGAGGTTTACCACAGTGCCAGAAAAAAATTCACAGTCCTTGGTGACAAGAACTAAACTGCATGTCTGGGGGGCACATTGGGGCACACCGAGGAAATGAAATGCAAAAGATCTAAATGAATTCTCTTTCCAAATATAAAAGTTTAAATATGAACATTTTAAAAATAAAATTTGCAACCAAAAAGTTAAATTCAGTTTTTAGACAGGGAGCAATGGGAAACCTTCTGAATCTCCCATAATTTGTGTCCCACATAAAATAACACAGCCTTTCTAGGACTATAAATAATTAAAACTATTTTTATGCATTCATAGAAGGGACAATCTTTCTAAACCGACTTCAAAAGCTAGAATTCTTGATAAGCTGAACCTTACACTTCACCAAAGATATAAAATATTTAAAAGAAATGCATGCATATTTTCTTAACAGCCTGAATTAGGACTTTTAAGTGAAGATAGTTACACAGTATACAAATGAATGTAAATATCTAAATTCAGTTCATAATGCCAAAAATAGGCAGTGATTCTCTATTATCTCCTGGAATCAGCCACCACCGTATCATAAAACATGATACAGCAAGCAGAAAGGACGTGTATCACAATAATATTAAATATCTTGTCTGAAGTGTCTCTGAATTGTCTTTTTTTTTTTTTTTTAGTTGGAGTCTCACTGTCACCCAGGCTGGAGTGCAATGGCACACTCACGGCCACCACAGCGTTGACCTGCTAGGCTCCAGCGATCCTTCCGCCTCAGCCTTCCAGGTAGCTGGAACTACAGGCGTGTGCTTCCTCGCCTGGCTAATTTTTTATTTATTGTGGAGACGAGATCTCGCCAAATTGCCTGGGCTGGTCTCGAACCTGCCGGCTCACGCAATCCACTCGCCTCGGCCTCTCAAAGTGCTGGGATGACAGGCTGAGCCACCGAGACTGGCCTGAATTATCTTTTTAAGAGAAACAACCAAGATCTACAAAACCTAGAGACAAATACTTTAAAAAGTCAGGAGAAACTGAAACTTAAAAATATTCAACTTTTCTACCATCAGACTACTTTGAGAATCTCATGCCCAGTATTCAGTCTTCTATAATATGCTCTTATTCATCTATTCTATCTCTTAAATAAAATACCTTAGTCCCAGGGAATTCTGGGGAGAGAGTGAGAGGTCCTGTCTGCCGCTTATTTTCACCAGACTAGGGATATATATCATTCACTTAACACCCACCCTTGTGCCTAGTATTTTACACACATTACTCCTAAAACTAGGCCTTTTCTCCATTTACTGGGAAGGAATCGCTGGTTATGGCAGATCATACTTTCCAAAAATAGCCAAAAGAATATCCTCCATCTTCCATGCTCTTGTATAATATGGTTTTGCCACCAAGAGATGGGTCCTGTGACTGCTTTGACCAATAAAATATGGCAGAAGAGACACCGTGCCAGTTACAGGAGGGCCCTTAACAGGCCTAGAGCTTCTGCTGCCTCCCTCTTGGAAACCAGCTGCCACATAAGATGACCACCACTGAGACCTCCATGTTGTGAGATGCCCAAGTTACACAGAGGCCCAGGAGGATATTCTTTTAGGAAAGAAATACCAAGGAGCATTGAAGCATAGATGTGTAAGTGAAGAAGCCATCTTGGAAGTGGATCCTATAGCCCCAATCACCAAAATGAATGCCACGAGGATCAGGAAAAACTATCCAGTCAAATCTTTCCTGAGTTCCTAATTCATAACAACAGGAGCAAAATACAAAGGCTGTCTGTCTTAAGTCACTAAACTTGGGTTTGGAATTGTTTGTCACATAGCAGTGCTAACCATAATACTGCCCCATGAATCTTAGCTTTAGATGTCAAAAAGATTTAAATGGATTCTGCTTGAACTCTCTGTCTTAAGACTGGTAAAGTAGAGTTTATATCATTTCACTAAGAGAGTAACTGAAGCCTATAAAGATTAAGTGGGCATGCCCAAGACAGCAGAATGTGTCAATTGTGTTGTCATAGGCAAGCGGGGAGAGAAGTCTAGAACTCTGCTCTCTTGCTTCTTTAGTGCTATGAAACTGTTATCTCCTGGCCACTTTTTCAAACTGCTTGACTAATGCATGAATGTATCAAGGAAATAAGTGGAGAATCAAGGCTTCGTGACTAGCAAAAAATAGCCATTAGCAGATATAAAATACTACAGTTCACCATAGCTACATTTCTAATTTGTGTAACCCTTTAGGAGTGAATAATGACTTCCTCCAAATTAGGGTGTGTTTGTCAGGCCCACATACTTTGCTCTCAGTAGCTCAGGAAAAAGGCAGTGGTGCATCCCTAAGCTGAGCTGGCTACAAAAGCAACTGCAGTTAAGCTGGTTGAATCAATTTGAGAGGCATGAATAAGCAGAAATTGATTACTGACTGGACTCTTTTTTTAATTTTAAAGATGTGGGGTATAATTCAGGATTAGTTATTCAAGAGGTCATTGTGCAGGTAAAGTTTGGGGCTCCCTTTAGTCCCCACTTTGCCTGATTTGAGATCAGGCACCCTTACTCATGTTGTGTCTTCACCCTCCACCCAGCAGTAGCAGGGTAATGGACTCTATTCTTAATAGTTCCTTTAAAGGTCAAGCAGAACCAGTTCTATACTATCTGCTCAGAACAACAGAATGAACCAAATTGTGTCTTGATTTTATTGAGAAAGCAAATTCAAACTCTGAATTGAATAAAGTAGAAGACTGCATGTTATTCTACTCAAGAAGCAGGGCCTCTACTCTTAAAAATAAGGTTTATAAATGTGGGAATACATGAAAAAGGTCAGTGTTTCATGGCACAGATTCTGTACAAAGGAAAAGCTTTTTATCTCAGATACAACTCCTGCATTTCCTTATGCTCCAAGTGTGCCTTTCACTATCAATCTCTCTCTTATAACCCTTTCTATCAGGCTCTCTGAAAATCCTGATTGAAAACGTACTACCCTTGCTCTATATATTTTATAGGACACTCTTTTCATATCCATCTCTTAATGACAACTAGTATCTTCTCTGAGGACAACTCTTCCCCTATAGCTCTATGCAAGAAAATCTATATATTCTACCATACACCCTGTATTACCAGGCCATAAAGTAAGGCAAGGGATAGGAATTCTTTTACTTAACTGGACAGCAAACTTCACCTTGGATGTCTCATGTTCGTAACTGAATTTATTCATCTTCCCCTATGTTAAACCTGTTATTTTTTATTTTCTGTTTAATTGCAAGCGTCTGCCCAGACTTTGATTTATTTCTGCCCCTCACTCCCAATCTCCCACGATGAAAATAAAATCACTGCATCTCTCTCTCTCTCTCTCTCTCTCTCTCTCTCTCTCTCTCTCTCTCTCTGTGTGTGTGTGTGTGTGTGTAGTTCTTCTCCATTCTACCACAATCCTAGTTTAGACACCTGTCAGTTCTTTAATGGACTATTGCAAAAGCAGTCTAACTAGCCTGATCCCAAATTTAGAATCTCCAGTAGCCAGGGTTGTCCCACTAAAATACAAATGTGTCCTCATCATTCTGTTTAAACTCTTCAATGGTTCCCTTTGTCTATAGAATAAACACAAGATTCTTATCACCGTGTATTGGATCCCCCATTATCCAACCCCTCTCCATCTATGATCACCACCTTTCTATTCTCTCCCATTCTTTACCTGATTATCTCCTAGTCACTGTTGATAGCTCAAAGTGTCCCTGGTGCTAAGAAGTCTTTCCCAACATTCCTCTTCACCCATCACCACCTGTAGGTTATGTTCCCTGCCTCTTTGTTCCTGAAAGAGATTTGGTCTACCTCTATCACTCTATCTCTAGCACCTTCTACAACACACATGACTAATGCAGTTTAAAGAGGTTATGACTTACCCTTCTTTGTTTCTCTAGTACCTAACACCAAGCCTGGAATTATAGTAGATACTCAAGAAATTTTTGATAATAAAATGATTAAATGACTATATAAATTTAAATGATTATATTAATTTAAATATTAATCTATACCAAAATATATTAGTTATCTATAGCTGGGTAACAATATTACAACCAGCTCAGTGTTGGTTGTACTGTACTATCTTGTAGTTTCTGTGGATCAGAAGTCTAAGACAGCTTAGCTGAGTCTTCTGCTTCAGGGTCTCACAGGCTGCCATTAAGGTGTTGGCTGGGGCTGTGGTCTCATCTGAGGCTTGACTAAGGAAGGATCTGCTTTCAAGCTCATGTGCTTGCTGGCAGCATTCATTTCTTATGGGTTGTTGGACAGAAAGTCTCACTGGGCTGTGAGCTGGATGTCACCCTCATTTCCTTGACACATGGGCTTTCCCAACATGAACAGAAAGAGAATTTCTCAGCAACACAAACATCACAATTTTTATAATTAATATATATAGTTGTACATATTTTGAGTGTACGTGTAATATTTTGACACTTGTATAAAATGTTCAATGATCAAATCAGAGAAATTGTGCTATCCATTGCCTCATTTATTTTTTTCTTTGGATCGGGAACATTAAAATCCTTTTCTTCTACCTAGTTTGAAATATACAATAAATTATTGTTAACTATAATTTCCCTACTGTACTATGTATACTTGGACTTAATCCTTCTACCTAACTGTATTTTCTACACATTAACCAGTTTCTCTTCATCATCTGGTAACCACCATTCCATTCTCTGCCTCCATGGGATCCACTTTTTTAGCTCCTACATATGAGTGAGAACATGCAATATTTTGCTTTCTGTGCCTGACTTATTTCACTTAACATAATAACCTACATTTCCATCCATGCTGCTGCAAATAACAAGATGTCATTCTTTCTATGGCTGAATAATATTCCATTCTGTATATAGACCACATTGTCTTTATCCATTCATCCACTAATGGACATTAGGTTGATTCCATATCCTGGGTATTGTATATAGTGCTGCAGTAAACACGGATGTGCAGATATCGCTTCCATATACTTATTTGATTTCTTTTAGATGTACAGAGGATGCCAAAAAAGTACACACATTTTAAGAAAGGAAATAATATGTTAAAATTGTAATACACAATATATACCAATAACAAAGGATGAATAAAAGACACATTTGACTTCTGCAGTTACAAGACTTGCTCAAAGTGATTACCATCATCTCCAGACACTTCTGATGACAGTGAACTAAGAGTTATACACAGAGAACTTCGCTTAAAATGTGTACACCGGGTGCAGTGGCTCAACCCTGCAATCCCAGTCCTTTGGGAGGCCAAAGCGAGCGGATTGCCAGAGCCCAGGGGTTCAAGACCAACCCGAGCAACAAGGCGAGACCTCGTCTCTACAATAAATAAAAAAAATTAGCCAGGCATGATAGTGCACGCCTGTAGTTCCAGCTACTTGGAAGGCTGAGGCTGAAGGATCACCTGAGCCCAGCAGGTCGAGGCTGCAGGGGCCGTGAGTGTGCTACTGCACTCCAGCATGTGCAGCAGAGTGAGACTCCAACTCAAAAAAAAATGTGTATACTTTTTTGGCACCCCCAGTATACCCAGCAGTGGGATTCGTTTTTTGAGAAAACTCCGTACCCAACATTATAATCATATAATCCCAGAAGTGATAGCTTACCACTTTTACTGTATTATATTGATTGAAAACAAGTTACAATTCCCACTTCAAAGGACAGGGATTACACAAGGACATGAATACCAGGAGAGGGGGATCACCACGGCCATCTCAGAGTAGGTTCAAACAAAGATATCATTTTGGAAGCGCTCAAAGAAAGACTGTAACTAAGCAGTAAGGAGTGATTGAGAACAACAAAGGTAGGTTCAGTGAAAAACAAGTAAGTTTATGTGCAAAACTTACTGTACAATCTCAATTAACTGTTTTCTTCTTCAGGAAATGACTAGAGAATTCCACAATTAATAAGAAATTTTTGCGAAGCATAACTCAGGGCTTGGGTGCAAGTATTAAATTTAAAACACTGACTATTTTCTACTTCTACATTCCTTTCAGCATCATTGTTTTTGTAACTGGTTCTTTAGATCAGCTAGAATCTTCTTAAATCATTTATTTTTTATCCACTTACAGGGTATTTGGGGCTTAGGAGGCAGAGCTTTATTTAATATACCTCAATAATTTATAGCCAATAATACACTAAGGAAAATGTCAACCTCATAAAAACTGAAATTTGAAAAGTGAGAGGTGTTCAAATTTTCCTCAGAGAAAGTAAAATTTATGAAAATAAGGCAAGCCAAGGAAGTATATTAAAACATTTCAAAACATAAAGAATGTGCTTCACACGCCAGCAATCTTTAGATGTGTTCCTGCGGGTTATGCCACATCTTCAACAACCACGGCAGCCCGTGATGAAGTTAGGCCAAGACCTGTCATTCTCCAGCCAAATCACCCTGAATATGGCCAGTGACACAGAGGTCACTTCAAGGTACAACTTTGTCTCGGGGCTTTCTGCATCTTGCCTTTAAAGGGCTTTAGTTCTTTTTATAAATGTTAGATTTCCCCTTTGAGTGGTTGTCTTGCTCCCTTAGACTGAATTAATCGCACCAGTCATGGAGAAGGCCCCCGATGCCTTTCAAGCAGCATTATGGATGGGGGGGAAGAAGAAAAAAAAACACAACTTCTGACTTGCCATCAAAAACATAAAACTATTAGAAACCATCTGAAAAAGACTTGAAGACTGGACAGAAGTAGCCCCCCCAAAAACCAAGGAGGTCAAACTCTCCACAGTGAAAACTGCCTTTCTGTAGTTCTGTGTTCAGGAAACGAGGAGAGAATTCTCCAGCAAACTTTTTTTAAATTACAGTACATTGTTTTAATTGGTCTATTTCATTATTAGTTATTGCTGTTAATTTCTTTTTAAAATTTTTTTATTTTAAAGATGTGGGGTACAGTTCAGGGTTAGGCATACAAACGTTGATTATGCAGGTACCCTTGTTGATGAGATGAGGCGTGTCCCTCCCTCCCCTGGCAGTTTCTGTCAACTGCCAATCCCACCCCCCTTCCCCTGGCAGTTTCCCACTACTGCCAATTCCTTTCTTATAGTACTATGATAATTGTTCAAGGTCTGCTTATGAGTGAGAACATATGGTACTCTGTTCTTTGTTTCTGTGATGGATCACTGAGTATGATCGACTCTAAATCCACCCACGTTCCAGCAAACTTTTAAGCTTCTAAGTAATTTCCGAGGTGTAGCCATTATCTGCAAATAGAATTTTAGGGATTATCCAGTGAAATTCAACAGCACCCAGAGAATTCAACTGGAAAAGTATCCTTCCTTAAGGGCAAGATGGTTATAAAGGGTTTGCCTAATGTCTCAGGTAAGGGTTTAAAATGTGGAGGGCACTTTTATATTAAGTCTACAAACCCACTAACCCTGGCACTAAACTGGCCAACAAGGGGCTCCAATTAAGTACCAGGAAATGTTAAAAGAGCACAGGACAAAGGTTGTAGGATCAGAACAATCTTTACCTACTAGCTGGGTAGGCCGTACTTCTCTGAGTCTCAGTTTCTTACCTGTAAGTTGCCTGTTTCATAGGTTAACTAGCTAGACTGGTAACTTGAATCTGGATTCAGATTATATCTGAGCACCCTTGGTGGACTTGAGGGGGAGGAGAGAGGATCTGTCAGGTATCTCTGCACATGACAGACTGGAGTCCTTCCAGCAACTGAGGTAGCAGAGAGCCAGGCCACCTAACTCAACTCAGGGTTGGAGGCAAACAGTGATTCTGGACACAGCATGGTAGAGGCTGCACGAATCCATCCCAGGCCTAGACCTACGGCTTGAGTTGGGCCCAGAGAAGAGAAGGCTAATGTGAAAAACCACAGGAGTCTTTTTTGTCAAGAGGATCTGGGTGACACGGGGTCATAAGCAAGCCCCCAAGTGACCTCCAGGCACTTGAGCAGAATTCTGCCATGGGTAGGAACACATAGTGAGCAGGTAGGGACCAGAGTCAGAAATAGCATTAATAGCAGTAGTTACCCTCACAGCCATTACAAGCAGGACAAGCTGGGGAGGCGTGATGCATAAGACTTATTATTCATATTGGAAAAATTTTTTAAAACAAATCCAGACTTCTTCAAATTTTCTTTAAGCTAGGAGAAAGGTAAAACATTCCTTTGGTTATTGTGAGACAAGAAAATGCTTCCATCATCAAGCTAAGCTGAATCATGCTAAATAAATTTCCTTTTAGGGACACTCTATGGTATTTCCCAACTGATTTACTCAAAGCCTCCCCATTGACTCAGAATCAGAATTCATGTCTCCGGTGGGGAGGAGATTCAGGGCTGGGGTACTGCTGCAAGGCTTCTGTTCACATGAGGCATAACATGGAACTTCAGGTCTCATTTCATAAAAGATGACCTCTGAGAAATACCAAATCTGCTTCTCACAGCTCAAGGGCTCTTCAAGCTGCATTTTAATTAGCAATGTTTCAAAGGAAAAGTCCTTTGTCTATTTATTCTTTAAAAAGGAAGTTCAGGTTTTTCTTCCATTTGAAATTGCTTTATTGACTTGACTTGCAGCAATTCCCTTAGGTAGGTATCCCCCAGCACATCTAATTCAGCTAAGGATTGGATTCGATTACTGTCAGGTAAACAACTTACTACCCACACAGATTCAGTCCCAAATGAAATCCTCCTGTTATTGAATTGAACAGTTCTCTATGAAGGGAAACGTACAAGACTTTCTCGCCTAAGGGTGCACCTTGATCCTATCTAGTAATGAGTTCATGGACCACAGGAACATGGTGTCTGGAAGACCAGGGAGGTGCCAGGCAACAGACAAACTCAGGTCTTGAGTCTACATCGGTGCAGGACTGCCTTTCAGGAGGGCAATTTGCAACAGGTATCAAAAGTCTAAGAAAATAAAATTGGTATTAAAAGCTGCACAGATGTTCACTGTAATGTTGTTTATGAGGTGAAAAACTGAAGCGAACTAAAGACCAATGATAGGAATTGGATAATTATACAATTAAATATTTTATCGGTATTTTTAGTTATCAAAAATACAATAGAAACAGATGATAATGTGGAGAAATGATGCTATAGTGAGCAAAGCAAGTTATACAATAGTGTGTAGCACAATATGAAAATGGAATCTATAAAATATATATATTTGAATATAGAAAAAAGATCTGAAAGAAAGAGCCAAAATGTTAATCCTATTTATTTTTAGGTGGTAGTTTATTAGGTAATTTTTATTTTCCTTTTTATTTGTCTGTGTCCTTACATTTTCTACAATAAACATGTGTTACTTTTTTGATACCAACAAATAAAGTATTTGGTTAAAGTTGAAATTAGAAGAGGCCTGAAAATAATGTAATCCAATCCCTCATTTTACACATAGTGATGTTGTAGCTTAAAAAGTGATACTGTGGGGAAAGAAACTCTCCCACCATAAAAGGGAAAGAATTTCTTAAATTGCTGTTTGCATTAATATTATTTTTAAATGAAATTTAAACTTAAGTGAATTACACGCTTATCAAAATCACCTCTAACTTAGGAAAATAAAGGCTCTCTGGAATAGTAGCTCTTCAGCTTTTCTGGGACATTGAAACTACCCTTGTAACATTTGGCAAATGCCAAGGATGCGTTTCTCAGAAAAATGCATGTGACTTCAGACAGAAATGTATCACATGGGTTCAGGGGTTCACAAGGACCCCAGAGCTGGTCCATGTGTTCCCTACAGCAGTATGTTGTATGCTATGCATTGTGACATGAAACCCAAGGGCGGGAAATAGAAAAAATGATAAGAATAAAAAGAATCAAATAGCACAACATGAAATATAGTATGCATATAGAATGAGTCAGTAATATTTTGTGAGATTTTTGTCTCAGGAATTATTTTTAATATCTGGATATACCTAAGAGAGGTTTAACTGTATGTTTTGTTTGTATGTATGTTTGTGCCTTCCACATCATGATAGCAAATATATTTATCATCATGGGTTGGGATTATGAAAGTGACTGCCTTAGAAGCCCATCAATCCAAGTTTTAAAAATCCTACACTAAAGGGGAAAATAGCAGCTGGGTGATTTAACTGAATATCTAACTGCACTTTTTTAAAAACTGGCACTGGATTTTGAATTTTATGTGCTTATGTTTCTGGAGGCATCACATTACCTGACTTCAAATTATACAACAAAGCTATAGTAACCAAACAGCATGGTACTGGCATAAAAATGGACACATAGAGCAATAGAACAGAATAGGGAATCCAGAAATAAAGCCACATACCACAACTAACCAATCTTCTACAAAGCTAACCATACTTTTTTAAGGAAATAGGGGAAAGAGTGGAATTTCTCAAACCTCTTACAATAAATTATTTGTTGCTATGAAGACAAAAATAGGAGTTAGAAATCTGAATCAGAGACAGAGCAAGCGGTTTTTGATTCTTTCAGGACTACATTCCATGACCACATAAATGCTTTATTTCTAACTATGATTTATTTACTGCCATTAAGTATAAACAAAGTTCACCTATTTACTGCTTTGACTCTATGAAAGTAAATCATATCCATCCACATATAAATTCATTTTATTTCTCTCATTCATTCTCTTTCTCTTTGTCTCTCTCATTCTTCCTCCCCCTTCTCTGTCTCTGTCTCTATCTCTGTCTCTCTCCTGCCCCACCTCCCCAAACCTGCCACAGAGCAAAAGACAGAATGGAAAAATTCCACAGAATTGATTGAATCTCAGACATCCGTCCCAGCCACCAGGAGACAAATGTCTGTTTCAGGCTGTCTCCAATTCATGCCAAATGCCTGAATCAAATGGATTTCCCATCAGAATGGCGGATTTGTGTCCCATTAAGACAACTAATTCAATCAAGTTTTCTTTCACACCTGCTCCACCCATGCCACCTGAATGACCCTCAAGTACACCTTGTCAATAGAACAGACACATCACTATTTAGTTTTATGGGAGGAGATCGTAGCTGTTGTAGCTCAAGGGAGTGCCCAGAAAGGAGAAAACTGCATAAGGCAGGGGCTCCATTCTGGTTCCTGCTAGTTTTCCATTCTGCCCCTCGAAGCTTAGCATGCAGATCTACATACATGCAGGGCAGCCCAAGGACACTGAACTAAGGCAAAGTTCACCTTCAGCACTGTTAGCCCTTCTGTTCCCTTCCCTGGGAGTCCTTCAAAGATGCTTCTTCTTGGAAAAAGAATCATCACCCTGCCTCAAAGAGTGGAAGTAGAAGTAGAACTTTAGGTGTGTCTAAGAGATACACTTAATTCTTATTAACTTGTTACATGTGAAAAGCACTTTGTAGCCGGGCTCGGTGGTTCAGCCTGTAATCCCACGCCTTTGGGAGGCAGAGGTGAGTGGTTTGCCTGAGCCCGCGGGTTCGAGACCCGCCTGGGCAGCAAGACCTCATCTCGACAATAAATCAAAAAATCAGCCGGGCGTGGTAGCGCATGCCTGTAATTCCGGTTACTTGGAAGGCTGAGGTGGAAGGATCGCCGGAGCCCAGCAAGTCGAGGCTGTGGTGGCCAGGAGCGGCCACTGCACTCCAGTCTTGGCGACAGAGTGAGACTCCAACTCAAAAAAAAAAAAAAAGAAAAGAAAAGCACTCTGTAAGCTATCAGTTACACAGGCTACCCTCTGGCTCTGACCCGAGTTTCAAAGGCATTTCCAAATAAAGGAAAAATGTTTCAGAGAAGAAATTAGCTAAGGTTGGTAAGAACCCAGGATGAATCACAACTTGGGGTGAAGGCCAGGGAGCCGATCACAGGATCATATTTTTAAAATGGAGGTGAAACCCCCCAACATAAAATTGACCATTTTAAGGTGTACAATTCAGTGGCATTTAGTATATTCACAATGTAGTACTACCACAACCTCCATCAAGTTCCAAATACTTGTATCATCCCGAAGAAAACCTGGTATTCATTGAGAAGTCACTCCCAGATCACAGGACCTTGAGTTCAAAAGCGGGTCTGACAGTGAGGTCTGTTCCTGAGAGGTCTAAGCCAAGTCTAACGTCAGGGCAGGAAGTGTAGTCATCTGGTCCATCACTGCACCCTCACCCCCTAGGACAACAGAGCTCACAGGAGAACTTTGAGAAATACTCCATACAGGAATGTTGAATGTCTGTGAACCAAACGGAGTACCAAGCAACTTGACTTGACACTAAGCCAGCTACTGACCCTCTCCCTCTCACCCCTGCACGTTGAGCCACATCAGAAGATGGGCTCTGGAATCTGGAGATCTGAAGGAGGCTGACACACAGATAAAAGTTAAGAAGAACCAGGTTTGAGGATGAGATTTACCGAGCACTTCCTATGTGACAGAAGCTCTATGTTATCCCATTTAATTCCCCAGGAGGACAACTGAGGTTTAGAGAAGCACTCGTCTGAGGTCACTGAGCTGGAAAGCATCAGAGCTAGAGCTGGAGCCAGGCAGGACAACCCAAAGGCCAAAGTTCTTGACGCTAGACCATGGCCACTTTACAGATGAGAAAATGAAAGCCTACATTTGCAAACAGTCCTTCGCTCGGTTTGCAAAATCAGGGATCTACAGGAAATCAGGGGAACTGCAGGCATCACGGGACCTCAGTGTTGGGATCAGTGGTGACAATGCTGCCAATGAGATGGTGAGTTGAGGTCCAGCTTCAAAAGGGAGAGCACTCGCTGTTCAGTAAATCAAGCACAGGTGGGATTCCATCCTCTGGTGATCTCTACAGGTGTGTGTGGAGCGTAGGGTGGGTCAGAGGAATTACTAGGAGACAAGCCTAACCTACAAAGCAATGCACAATCATTTATGCAGTGTAAAGTAAAACGTTAAAAATAACTTTCTAGTCACCTAAATACCCATTGTTTAAAAAGCTTTCAATGTTTCTATCAAAAAAAGAATATTTCCGGAACAGATGGCAATGCCAATCCAAACAAGTGCTCTTTTTCCCACCACAATATTTTTATGCTTTTAAGTTTTGTCGATTTTTCTCAGGAAAACAGAGGACAGCTATGTTGAGTATCTGTTTCAGTCTCTCAACAACCCCCTGAAGTAGACACCGTGATGATGCCCATTTTCAGATGTGGGACCTGAACTCAAGAGATGAATTGCAACCAGAGTGTCCCTGCAGCAAGATGGAGCCTCGGAGGACAGCAGCCAATAGGACCGTTACGTGTCAGGATGAGGAGAAAGAGGAGATGAAGTTGACTTCCAAGGATGCCAGGAACAATGCAGAAGAGTCTTTACCACCACAGAGCAAGTGGGACAGAGAAAAATGGTTCTAAGACTATATTTACCACTTCATTTTTGCCTCCAACCTGACCTGGCCTGGAAAGTAGAGGCTTTATCATTCTGTGGCTTGTTGGATTAAGCCCAAGACATTATTAATATTGCAAATGTTTTTCATCTGTATTGCTTTGTCTGAAGTTTATCATCTTAAGATATTTTAAAATATTTTATCTTAAGTATGATTTGATTTGATTTTTACTTGAAGTGTGATTTTACTCTTTATTGCGATTTTACGACATGGAGTATAAGAATGGCCTCAAGTAGATGAATGTAATTAAATAAATAATGGAATCTAAGGTAAAAACTGGATTCACTTTGCTCGCCTGTCATTCAGGAAAAATGTGGTGCAGTAAAAAAAAAATTAAAAATTAGTTCCTGTGTTGCCGGCCCTACAGAAACGTGTGCATTACAGCAAAAGTACCAGTAGTATAAATCTCCCCAGTGCCTAGGCTGCTCTTTATATCAGCAAATACTGTTTACATGAAAGTCTAACAAATACAAAGCTTAAACGATGAACCTTAACAGCCAGTATCTTTCCACATCTATGAACTTACCTTTGTTTAGTTAATCATTCATCTAGCTACCTATCACCTTCCTTTCTCCCTTCTCCTTCCTTCCTTTTTTTTTTGGTCCATCTGTCTATCTGCTTGCCCATTTCTTCTTTCCATATTTATTTCTTTCTGTCTCTCTATAGTCTTTTCTTCCTATGTCCACCTGTCTATTATCTTTATGTCCCTTCACCTTTCTATCCTCCTATTCCTCTATCCATCCCTCTAGTCATCCATTTGTCTTTCAGCCCGTTCATTCACACATGCAGTCATCTATTTTCTATCTATCTATTTACCTATCTATCATCTACAATGTTGCTACCATTAAAACATGTGATACTGTGAACAGGATCTTTTCCCAGTCAGGTACCTTTGGCCCTGCTGTTGAAAAGAGTCAACTCCTGTTCATCTATGACTGTAAAAGCAAAGCTTTCACTTAAGGTAACTGAGAGTTGATCGTAAACATTAAGTAGACATTATAGATTCCATGAGTCTTATATCAAGGCTGTTTTGGCCATACTGGGCTGAGATTGGAGGCAGTACAGCACAATAGTCTTATTAAGAGTTCAGGCTCCAAGTCCACGGGTTCAAGACCAGCCCGGGTAACTTAACGAGACCTCGTCTCTACAATAAGTCAAAAATTGGCCAGGCGTGGTAGTGTACGCCTGTAGTTCCGGCTACTTGGAAGGCCAACGTGGAACGATCATTGGAACCCAGTAGGTCGACGCTGGGGTGACTGTGAGTGTGCCACTGCACCCCAGCCTGGGCGACAGGGTGAGACTCCAACTCAAAAAAAAAAAAAAAAAGAGCTCAGGTTTCAACATTTGACTTCCTGTCTTAAAAGCCCACTCTCCCCTCTTACCAGCTTTGTATTCTTAAGCAAGTTACCTAAGCTCTCTGTTCTTCCATTTGCTCTACTCTGAAATGAGATGATATTAATACCAACCCCTTGAGGTTGGATTAAGTGACTCAAATAAGCAAGGTTGTTTAAACAACACCTGTCACCTATTGGCCCTCAATAACTTTATGACTTTGATTCTTTAACCTGGTTCTTTAATAGTAATCAAATAAGTATAGACTAATGAGCAGTCGTCTCATAATTATCAAACTGTGCTGTCTCTCCCATATTATTTCCTCCAAATATTATTAAAAGGGACAAAGTAAGTTTTAAGAAACATATCGGCTGAGCTCGGTGGCTCAGCCTGTAATCCCAGCACTGTGGGAGGCCGAGACGAGTGGATTGCCTGAAGCCTGCAGGTTCGAGACCCACCCGGGCATCTTGGCAACACCTCATCTTTACAATAAATCAAAAATTAGCCAAGCATGGTAGCACATGTCTGTAGTTCCAGGTACTTGGAAGGCTGAAGCGAAAGGATAGCTGGAGCCCAGCAGGTCGAGGGTGTGGTGGCCGGGAGTGGCCACTGCACTCCAGTCTGGGCTACAGAGTAAGACTCCAACTCAAAAAAAAAAAAAAGAGAAAGAAGCATATCATAATCCATCTTTTTTCATAATTCATCTACAGCTTTGTAGCTCTATTCTGAGATCTCACTTCAGAGCTTTAAGTGACAGAACTTCCAACATTCCCAAAACTGATCAGCAGATAGTATAATGCAGTTTAAGAGCCAATTAAAGAAAAAAACTCATTTATTCAAAGAAAAATTTCGTTGAGTTGAGCCACTTCGCTCACCTCAAAAAAGAAAAGCATATTTCTATAACATGCTGGCCTATTTTAGCAGACAGGTTGAAATAAAATAAAGGAATTTATCCATTCTGAATCTATCATCAGGGGAAAAGAAGAAATATTATCTCTCTCATTTAAATTCATTTGAGATATATTTTCGTATCGGGAGGCATAAATAATGCATGATGGCATTTCAGAACCTCAGATTAATGCTCCAGTGTGTTGTCTTGCCTTACATTTTGTAGTCACGGCGCGCGTGATCCCATGGCAAGCTCGGTGGATATGGTTCCCAGGAGGCTGTTTTAGGGAGAAAAGTGGGAAGGGAATTGCTTGGCCCAGGGCTCTGAGGTGTCTGCGTGCACCTCCTCCCTTTATCATGATCCGCTTTCTCGGTAGGTGCTCCCTCACCTGCCGCGTTGCTGAAGCCTGGTTGTGACCCACCACAATGTCCTCCTGAGAGGTTTGCACCACCCAGGATTGATTCATCCATCCCCTGAAAATGGCTGGCTTCTTTCTCTGCCCAGGAAGGCCATGACAACAGAAGGAATCCACCCAGGGCTGGTTTTCTTACTGGCAGAGGAAACAGGCTTCCTTCTCAGCAACTTTGTCCCCAGAAAACACAGCACAGTATAAGCAAATTGTGATCTTTCTCTCATGTAAATACTTGTATCTTTGCTTCATATATGTTTGAAGAATACACTAAAATGGGATGTTTTAGCTCAAATATTTGCCATCCTGCTATGCCTTCGAAATACAAGTGGGAAAAAGCTCACAAGCTGGCATTTCGTTGCTAGGTTCTACAAATCATGTTTTACAGTCTCTCTCTCTCTGTCTCTCTCTCTTTCTGTGTCTGTCTGTGTGTGTGTGTGTGTGTGTAGGAAGAACTGGCAGAATGTAGCACAATGAAACAAATAACTAAAAAGAAATTACTTTCTTATCATCCCTGAAAAGTCAAATAAAGGCTAGTAGGTCCTTCCTGGGATGTGTCCATGTTCTCAATAAGTTTTAGGTCCAGAGTTGTTCTGACAACAATCTTATATGGAAAAGCAAGAAAACAGCAGGTAGAAAGGAAGGAACCAGACCGTGTGTTTTCCTTGTCTGGGGAGAAAACTATTCCAACGTGGTGGTAGATCTCTAAGTGACCCAGCAAAGCCTCATTTCCTTTAAACAGACTTTATTGACCTTGGCTAAGTATTGCCAGGACTAAATATTATAATGGAAATATCACTAAAAATAGTGATCCTGAATAAACCTGCTGTGAAATCTTAAAACATGGCAGATACTCAAAAACATCTAGGCACATTTACATTCCTTCAACCATTTGCAGAGCGCCTGCAGGGTGCACGGCACAGCCCTAAGTACCACAGGGGTGTTGGCCATGTCAGACATGGGCCTCCCCAGGGTGGAGAGGGTGATATGCCAGGAGCCCCAGGAGACGAGCAAAAGACAGGGCGCTGGAAGTACTCACAGCAAGGAGACTCTGAAGACAGTGTGTTTGTTACCAGCTGGAAAGACAGCAAAGGCTTCTTAATCCACCTTTACTCAAATTCAATTCCAAATCCACCTTTACTCAAAAGTAGGATTTCTTTTTAATTTTTTTTTAAATCAGGGTCTCTCTCTCTGTCACCCAGCCTGGAGTGCAGTGTCATGACCACAGTTCACTGCAGCCTCTACTTCCTGGGCTCAGACAATCCTTCTGCCTCAGCCTCCCAAGTAGCTGGAACTGCAGAGGCACGCCACTATGCCTGGTTCATTGTTGTTGTCATTGTTGCTGTTTTTGTAGATGGAAGATCCCACTATGTTGCCCAGGCTGGCCTCAAATTCCTGGATTCACGCAATCCTCCCGCCTTAGCCTCCCAAAGTGCTGGGATTATAGGGGTGAGCCACCACACCCGGCTAAACATGGTATTTCAATAGGGACAAGCAGGAGAGGGACCATATGAATCAGATGAGTGAGGGGTATGTATTGGTGGGTACACACACACGTCACACCTCCATTTAAAATCCTTCACAGGATGAAGTTCCGGTGCCTAAGTAAAGTCCCCATCCCTGATCTGTCCCCTGAATCCCCTCATCAGCCTCATCTCCTGTCTGTTCCCATGTCTCACCGCGGGGAGGAGCTGTCTGTGGTTCCGAGTCCCTGCTCTATTTCCACTGGTGGGAAATAAAGTCGAAAAGAAGGTGGATCCAGTTCACAGAAGGCTTAACACAGCAAGATAAGAATTTGAGAATACAGATGGCAAGGAGGAAAGTGGGGTTTTTTGAGTACTCACTATGTGTCAGATAGTGTTCTAAGTTACCAGTTAATGAGCAGTCAAGGAACACTTTTGGATCACGAGAGAGACGAGATCCGAGTTATGCTTTATGAAGATAAATCTGACAGAAGCAGGTGAAGGGGCGAGCAGGAGAATCAAGCAGAGACCTCACAGAGGGCACATGGGTAAGGGGAAAGACAGAGCCAAGGCAGACCTGAGGCCCTCACAAATGACGGCTGACAAACGCAAGGAAGAGACCAAGAGAATGACCAGGACCCTAACGGGAGGCAGGATGATGGTAGATGGTGTGCATGTGTAGGGAAGTGGCACTGGGCAGGCATCTGGAGTGTGGGCTGCAGCACAGGCAGAGACAGGGATGGTTTGGGGGTCCACAAGGACAGCAGGAAAGTTCACAGCCAGGGCTTTGAAGAACACCTACATTCAGGGGGCAGCAGCAAGCCAAGGAGCCCGAGAACAAGCAGAAGGTGAAGTCAGAAAGGGGAAAGGCAAACGGTGAAGGAAGTCAAAGGACAGCAGAGGGGTGAGGCAGAAGTTGGGGTAGAAGGGAGGGCTGGCGGGCACTGAATCAGTGACCGGGAGGACACAATTGGTAGAAAGGTGGTGGCTTGCAGGGAGTTAGGAGTGGAAGAAAAGGGAGATGATGACATCTCTTCAGAAACAAGCAGTGAGGAAGGAAAAGACCAAGGAGCAAGGTGGAGGGGGTACTCTCTGCTCCTCCTGGGCTCGAGGAAGCCTTGTGATGTCTGCAGGTTGGAGTCAAGACCTGCTGGAGAAGAAAAGATACCCAATGTCACAAGGTGCGGCTTGACGGATGAAACAAGGTACCAGAGGAAGTTGGAGGAAGAAACCCCAAGTGACAGGGGCAAAGTTCAGCTTCTACAAGACAGAGGGTCTTCCCCCCTGAAATTAGAAAAAAGTGAATTAAGGAGAAAAGGGTCTTATGGAGTCGGAAAGGGGAAAAGCTGAGGGAGTTCTTTTCAGAGGACTTTTTCCTCTTGGGGATGTGTAAGTGCCAATGGGGGGAGCAAAGAACTTCTAGGGGAGAGAGAGGAGAGGTCTCTGTCAGTGGTCTGGTGGCTCCAATGGATCACTCATTGGGAGGAGCAGTGGAACTTGTCAAACAAGACTCCAGAGGGGTTCATGTTGGGGATGTTGTTGTTTTAAACAAATCTTAAAATAGTTTTTTTCAGACACATGAAACAACATAACAAGAAGAGACCTAAACGATGTTTATTGTATCTTCTTCTTTTAAACGTTTCTATTTCACCCTGATGAGTAGGTCTACAATTGGTTCATATCAAGCAGTCAACATAAATCTGAAGATATCTTTCCCTATTACATAAACCAAATGGTCACCTCCCTTAACGGACACTCTCCTGGCTTCACAGAACATACCAGCACATTCCCCAATGCCACAATACAAAGAAACAGCTCTTTCCAGCATTCTTAATTTAAGAAGAGTTTTTTTTTTATCTTAACATAATCACATTAACATATATAAAGGCTCGTATGGATTTATTGTAGTCTTATATTCAATGTGAAAATGAAAAACTAAGACAGTATCATTCTGCATCCATTTTTTGAGTATGCATTTAGTATAAACCATATTTTATAAAATATTTTAAGAAGATATTCCACAGTTGATTGAAATCTATCTCATCATATATTCTGTACTGAAGACTATTTCCTTGGAGCTGAAAATAATTTAATTTAAAACAAATTTATGAAAACAATGTCATGCTATTTCCTTGAACACTTAGATTAAAAAGCAAATCTTACATATTACTTTTTATAACATTGGGAGGAATCACAATTCAAAAAGAAAGAAAAGGGTCTTACCTGTTGTCACAGAATAATATGAATACGAATACAATAGCCAAACCATCCAGAGATATCATTCCAGCAGAAGAGATGAAGAGTGGAAGGGGGAGAAAAGAGAGAGAAAAGTGGTAATCAATAGTGATATAAAAACACTACTATTTTTTAAACAAACAAATGACACTTATGACAAACTGAGAAGCACCCATCATTTTATAAGAGAAGAAATAAGTTACAGAGCCCATCACTTGCTGTATTCAGGGTTCCGAAATACAAACAGAATTATCCCATATACAAACAGTAATTCCAAGCAGAAATTACTCTTATTTATATGAGAATGCAATGTGTCTTAAAGTTAAGAACAGGGCAGGCCAACTCCATCCTGCAAACCAAATTCACCTGCTATCTCTTTTTGTAAATAAAGTTTTATTGGAACATAGCCATATCCATTTGTTTATGTATTGTCTGTGTCTGTTTCTATGCTTCAATGACAGAGCAACAGAGACCATAAGACCCACAAAAACCTAAATATGTATGATTTGGCCCATTATTGAAAAGGTTTCCTGACCCCTTTTTAAGAGTAATGATGCAAATGCCCTTTTACCTTTTTCCTTCTCAGACAATCAAATCCCAATCTGTCTAGGCCTGTGCTGTCTAATATATGGCAGCGGTCATCCATGTGTGACTATTGCATATGGGGAATATAGGCAGTCCAAATTTAGTCTAAAAATACCATATTTCAAAGACCCAGTAATAACGACAAAAAGTAAAATTTCTCATAATTTTTAAAATATTAAATACATATTAAAATAATAGTTCCTTTGATATACAGTAACAGGTTAAATAAAATATGTGATTAAATTGGTTTCAGTTATTTCTTTTTATTTTTTAACATGGCTACTGAAAAAATTTGTGAACACTTATGAAGCTCACATTTTATTTCCGTTGGACAATAGTAGCCTACAGTCTAGGCCCTAAACAAATAAAGCTCTGAAAATTAACTTTCTCTAGGATCTGACCTGGAAATAGCACAATTCAACTTATATCCTGTATCTAGGCTATATTCCCAGGATTTAGGTGGCAAATGACAGGTAATTGGTCTGCTTTTTGGTTTGCTTAGTAACTGAACTGCACAACTTGTCTGGTTAATTTGGTCCTTGAGATGGCTTGAAGAAAATGAGGGAAAATGTTCAATTACTGGCGACATACAGACACAGTGTAAGTTGCGGGGATCAAACTGTCTGCGAGCAATCCATTTTGGTGAAGGTCAATTACACCCTTTCATCTTCCCTCGTTACAGAGACAAGAACAATACAAGCTCTCGCCTCCAGAAAGTTCCCTGCGGCACATAAATAAGTAAGGGAATGGAAGAGAAGCACAGAAAACTGCCAGGAAAGACCAAGTTCAGGTTAGCCCCTATTTACCAAATGCAAAAACAAATGTGAACAATACAACCTACCATACAAAACGCACTGATTATCATTATAGCTTCACACGTTTCATTTCACACATCTTTCCTTTTTTTTCTGGAGTCAGAGTCTCTGTCGCTCAAGCTGAAGTGCCTAATCACACCTCACTGCATAATCATGCCTCACTGCAGCGTCTAACTCCTGGGCTCAGGTGATCCTTCCACCTCAGCTGCCCGAGTAGTTGGGACTACAGCTGTGTGCCACCGCACTACACTAAACTTCTAAATTTTTTTGTAGAGATGAGGTCTCAGTATATTGCCCAGCTGGTCTCGAACTCCTGGACTCAAGCAATTCTCCCACTGTGGCCTCCCAAAGAGCTGGATGTACAGGTGTGAGCCACCACACCACACCACTTCTACTCAACACTGACCTCACTTAACACCAAAGGACAGCAGATCTAGATTACAATTTGTTTTAATCAGTGAGACTTCCCTTTGGTTAGGCGTATTATTTCCATGTGAATCCATGTAGTATAATTACACAAATTGATGAGCATTTACATAATGACGAGAAGTCTACAGTTCTAGGGATGCCTATTCACCTCATCACGCCTGCAGTATTTGTGAAATATAATACCCCTTCAAACACCCATTTCTCCAAAGGATGCACAGAATCAGACATAAAGTTGTGACTGATAGAAACAGACATTATCACCACCAAGCAACCTCCACGGGGCTGGGAGCCAAGAAATGGTGAGAAGCAAAGCATTTCTCCCCCTCAAAGTCTCTATAACATCCTTATTACTTTAACCTAAATTCAATTTCATGGAGGCCAAAACCTTAAGTTCTTTCAGGGATAAACTGAAGTCTAAGCCTCCCGATACACTGGCCAGAGCTTTCCCCAGCATTGACTGTCATGCTTTCAACCATCCATCACCAAAAAGGCACCAGCCCCAAGTCAAGCCAATCTGCTCTGCTAAATGGTAAGGGATAAGGGGTGAACAAAAAAAAAAATTCTTCCTTGCTCTAAAGATGCTTAGAATTAGTAGGGAGATAAGATGAGCATAAAAATAAACACAATGTAAGGCAGACCAAGGTAAATCCAGAGCAAAGAAGCAAAGTGCTGTGAGCTTTCATTAAGAAACTCTCTTTCTTTTCGATTAGAGAGGAATCAGGGAACTTTCCGTGGAAAGGATGGCATGAGATGAAGACAATGAAGGGGTTCTGAGCAGAGTGAATTATCTAAAAAAGACAAGTAGACAAGAGAGCAGTGGGCCTGCTGGAAGAATGGTAAGCAGCACTCTTTGGCTGGAACATCGATTTAGGGATTAGTGGGCGATAATTCGAACGGCATGTTGGAACTGGGTCATGGAAAGGGCCTCCGTGCTGGACAAAGAAACCGGGACTTCATTTTTGGCAGGCTGGGGAGAATCGGTGAACATTTCAGATGGAGAGAATAACAAGATGCAGTCAGACAAGATGCAGAATGATGCAGAGGCAAAAGCCCAGGACTGGGTGTCAGGAAGCCCCAAGTTGGGGTTGGTGCAGTCCCCCCCTCCCCAGCCACCCATGGGGGGTCAGTCCAGTTCTCTGGGACCATGTTTTGACATTTTGCTTTCCTCGGAGGCTGGGCCAGACAATCTCTACAATTCCTACACATTCTAAGAAAAAGTCTGAGCCCAGGAGAAGAGCTGTGTTTTCAGATTTATAAGGCATTCGTGGAGCCAGAGGCTGGAAGCCTGGGGGCCAGGGAGGAGGCGACAGTCACGCTACAGGGAACATGTCAACATGGGAACCAGAGTGCGTGTTTGAAGAAGAAAGAGAGGGCAAGACAGACATGTGTGAAGCACTGGAAAAAGAAAAATATACAGGACTTAGGTACTTACCATATTGGAAGAACAGGAAGGAAGGAGTTGAAGATGATTGTTCGGTTCTAAGGTTGGGTACACGAGAGAAGAAACGAACCCTTAACAATTCAATCCAACTCTTTCAATCCAAGAATCCAATTCAATTCAATCTTCACATAACAGACACGACACTGGGCAAGGAGATAGATGATAGAGACAAGGCTGCCGTGGCCAAGAAGTTCCCTTACCAGCGCTAGTGTGAAGCTGTAGTGGATGTGCATTTTGTTTCTATCATTACCGTTATGAGGGATTATAGAGGGGGACAATGGTAATTTCAGCCTTGAACTAGCCTGGGACCAGACCCCAGGTGGCCTGGGCAGGAAAAGAGCAAAGGGATTTGAACTCACAAGCCCAGCCCTCTTGTTTTTCTCTCTGTGTCATTTTTGAACAACTCATGTAACTTTTCTAAACTTCAACTGCCTCATCTTTAAAAGATGGCTGATAATATTGTCCTTTCTAAATGATGATGAAGATTTGAAACGCAAACGTATGCGGGAGCACTTTGTGAATTTCAAAATGCTTTATAAATGCTATTTAGTGTTCATTCTAAGGCACTGATGGGGCCCTCTGGGTACCTGATAAAGACTCAGATACATGGACTGGAGGAGGGACCCAGCTGAGAGCAAGCGTGGAAGTCATGTGAATAAAGATGGTGCCGAAGTCACAGGAACAGATGAAAGGGTGAAGGGAAAAAGTACAGTGGAAAAAGCTGAGAGGTGAACTGAGACAAATGCCCACATGGTCCTGGCCAAGTAATGTGGGCATTAGAAAAAACCCTGAGCTGGGACTCAGGAAACCCAGGCACCAGTCTATCCGCACTACTTATTTATTATTTGGCTTTGGGTAAATTATTTATAAACCCACAGTTTTTTTAACTCAGATGCAGGTAACCCTGGGGCATCCAGAGACATGCAAAAGGGTATGGAAATCTTAACCTATCTGTATAGTGTCAATTTTCTTCAAAGATTTGAGGCAGGGTTGGGGGAGGGCCTTACCTAGCAAGGTGAAATGATAAAGTGGAGAGTGAGAATTGTGATAATAGTAGAGGGCCCCAAGGAAAGAGATTTCCAGAAGGAAAAGGTCGCCAGAAATACCAAATAATGTGAGCAGGCAAGAAGGAAGGATCCTGCAACAGCAGAAGGACTGGGGGACTCAGAAGTTGTCAGTGACCCTGGAGACAGGACATCTAGTGGGGACAGAGGTGGATGGTGATACATAAAGGGAAGACAAGGAGGTGAGTGGACCCTCGTGAGAGGAAGCGGTGGCGCTGGCAAGCAGTTCAGGCTATGGAATGGAGGAGATGCTGTCTCTGGGGACAGCAGACGGTGGAGCTAGGGAAAGCTGATGGGTCAGAGGGAGGGAGGAAGTGCTAAAACTTCCAAACTGGAGTTGAAGTTATTGACTAAAAGTAGCAGGTTGGGAGTCAGGGCTGGGAGCTTGGGGAAAGTGGAAATAGTTTGGAAGATCCCCAGTGAGGACTGAGACAAAGGTTAAATAGACAGTGCTTCAAGGCTTCAAATCACAGACAATCCTCCGGCACTCAGGACAGGAGCAGAGAGGTGACTGGGCCACCGGACCTGGGGCAGACAAGGCAGGGCTCTGAAAGAGTCCAGGGCTTCTCAGGGAGTGAGTCCCATTCATTAGACTGGCTGGTACATGCCAACTGCTGTGTTCAGGCTCTTCTGCGTAATTCTAGGAGAGGGGGAGGTGATCTGCCTTCCTTCCTGACATTCCTCTGACTTAGAAAGACAGACGTTAAGAGGAAAATAAAACTAAAGAGGATTTCACAGTAAACATGAAATTAGAGTGGTGTGCTAATTGTTTAAACCAAGCATCATTAATAAATGCAAATGTAGGGATTTAAATTTCTTCTTAAAAATACAACATAGGTCGGGCTCGGTGGCTCAGTCTGTAATCCTAGCATTTTGGGAGGCTGAGGCAAGTGGATTGTCTGAGTCCATGGGTTAGAGACCAGCCCGGGAAACTTGGTGAGACCTCTTCTCTGCAATAAATCAAAAAATTAGCCAGGTGTGGTAGTGTTCTCCTGTAGTTCCAGCTACTTGGAAGGCTGAGGCAGAAGGATCGCTAGAGCCCAGCCGGTCGACACTGGAATGACTGTGAACATGCCACTATACTCCAGCCTAGGTAACAGAGGGAGACTCCAACCCCCCCCCCAAAAAAATACAGCAATATCCTCTTTCCAATTCTGCTAGATGGTAAGGTGTTCACATACATGAATTTACCCAATAATGAAGAACACCATGCCCTTTAAAAAACTTTTCAGTGGCATGTCCTTAAAAAAGAACAATACAATAAATCAAAAAATTAGCCAGGCGTGGTAGCGTGTGCCTGTAGTTCCAGCTACTTGGAAGGCTGAGGAGGAGGAAGGATCGCTGGAGCCCAGCAGGTCTAGGCTGCGGTGGCTGGGAGAGGCCACTGCATTCCAGTCTGGGCGACAGAGTGAGACACCAGCTCAAAAAAAAAAAAAAAAAAAAAGAACAATACAAGCCGGGCTCGGTGGCTCAGCCTGTATTCCGCGCCTTTGGGAGGCTGAGGTGAGTGGATTGCCTGAGCCCGCGGGTTCGAGACCCACCTGGGCAGCGAGACCTCATCTCTACAATAAATCAAAAAATCAGCTGGACGTGGTAGCGCATGCCTGTAATTCCGGCTACTCAGAAGGCTGAGGCGGAAGGATCGCCGGAGCCCAGCAGGTCGAGGCTGCGGTGGCCGGAAGAGGCCACTGCACTCCAGTCTGGGTGACAGAGTGAGACTCCTACTCAAAAAAAAAAAGAATAATACATTTTCTCAGCAGGCTGAGCATAATTTAATATATTCTTGGTGTGTCTTGGGGGTCATCATTATAAAAATCTGTCACTATGCTGAACAATATAACACAATAATGGCTTCAGGGGTGCTGAGGTGTGCAGAGTTTCTCGTTCATTCAATAAGAGAGACTAACTTTGATGCCATTATAGTTCATGATTCTGCTGTCTTCTCAATCATTTCATTTCAGGGTGAGAGGTATCTTAAAATGAGTGGCCCATATAAACTTGAAAGAAGGAAGTATTTGAAGGAAAAAATATATAATCAAATTTATCAAGCCAGGAATTGCTGTTGTCATAAAATTATAACGAAGTGGGCCCTAACTGAAAGGTCTAAAGGTATTTCCATGTCTCCTGCAAAGCAGGAGTACATGGGTTTTTTTGACAACTATCTTACTCAGTGGATCAACATTTTTAGTGTGTCTCATTTTCCTGTCTCTACACATTCAAAGAATGAGGTGTTAAAAGTCTAACCCCCAAGGTAAATGTAATATTATTATATTGCCTTCTCCATCATAAAAATGCTGCAGAGTGTTGATTCACTGTTATTAACAGAGTCTTCTTAGCATTTTATTATAATAACAGAATATTTCCCATGCGTTCTTAAATGTCTATAGAGAATCAACACTATTTTTCAGCCCTGAATTTCTCATCACAAATGGCATCATGATAGCCCAAATCCCTTGGGTTTGGGGTTTGGCGAGTCATGCTGACGCTTTCCAATAATGAATCCCTATTTAATATTTATAAACCACAAGCTATTTGTGAAACCTTAAAGCTGCTGACAAGTAAGGAAAGGGAATATTAAAACAATATTTCATCTTCATCTTCTGTCCCGTCCTACACCATGAGATGTTAACAGATGGGGGCTGTCAGCCAATCACACATCTTCCAGGTCTATAGAAACCTGGGCCATTAAAAAGCAGCACAAGAAGAAGAAAAGAAACATACAAAACCTCATAAGCGGTCCATATGTACAGATAAATTATCTTACTTTTGGAATGTGGCTGGACATTGAGTTCTTGTATTACCTTGTAAAGATGGCTTCCTTTCTTAATAAAAGTGAACAGTCATGGTAAGCACCGAGACTCCCCTCACCATTTGTGTGTTTTAAATACTGGAAACCCTACAACAAAGCCTTTAGGATTTTCTTTTAAATCTATGTACCATGTTCACAGCCCCCCAAGGGCAAGTGAAAGTGGAGGAAAAATAATAAGCCTATTGTCTCAAGGACAAAGCCCCGAGAGTAGAGTTTCCTTTCCCGGGTACAATGTGTTACCTGCCTACACCTAAGTGGACAGACAGGCAAAAGAAACTGACCCCCAGGACATGTGGGTGAGCTAAGCCGCAGCCTAATGATCACGACTGGATTTGAGGTTAATTTTCCTTTTCTGTCAACAGCACAAAATAAAAGACAGCTCATCAATCATATAAATTAGCATAGCCCTCAGGCCCAAGCCTCAAAGAAACTAGGCCAAATCTGAAAGAAATCAGAATAAATTGCAAGTCAGAACTTATAGAAAAGCACATTATAACTCTCAGCAGTTTTTCCTCTCTTACCAATGCCCAACGACATCAAACAGAATGTATCTAAAAACAAGCTGGGTGTGGTGGCTCAAGCCAGGAGTCCTAGCACTTTGGGAAGGCCGAGATGGGAGGATTGCTAATGCTCAGGAGTTCGAGACCAGCCAGGAAAACACAGCGAGACCTCGTCTCTTCAAAAAATACAAAAATTAGCCGGGCGTGGTGGCGCACACCTGTAGACCCAGCTACTCCAGAGGTTGAGGCAGAAGGATCACTTGAGCCCAGGGAGTCAAGGCTGCGGTGAGCTGTGATTATGCCACTGCACTCCAGCCTGGGCGACAAAGTGGGACTTTGACTCAAAAAATAAAAATAAATAACAAGTAAAAAAAAAAAAACACAAAACAATGGTAACACCAGGATTGCAGCATGAAAATGTTACCAGCCAACAAACTTTAGAACTACTCCTACAAGATAAGCAGGATCGATCTCCATTTCTTAGAGTCATGTCTTCAGTCTCCACCAGGCATGCTTGTCACAGTGCTGTGAACACAGTGGATGTTTAACAAATGCATATTAACTAAGGGCAAGCAGGGGAATGAAAGTAAGTGCTTTTTATAATGACAAAGCCCCCAAATCATAAAAAGACCACAAGGTATGTCTCCTAGTTGCATTTTACAGACAGACTGAACACAAGCCTGTTTCTCCACCTTTATCAATTAGAGACTGCAAGATTATGGGGCGAGATGAGGAGAGGCTAACAAATATATACATTCATAATTTAAAAAATAAGAAACTACAAATGTCAAATGTATAACACTGCTTTCACATCATGTCCACATGGGTCTGGGCAAGTGTGCATGGTATCTGAAAACCGCTAACATTTTATGATTTAAAAAAAAACCGCCGGGCTCAGTGGCTCAGCCTGTAATCCTGTGCCTTTGGGAGGTTGAAAAAAACCACGGTGAGTGGATTGTCTGAGCCCGCGGGTTTGAGACCCGCCTGGGCAACTTGGCAAGACCTCTTCTCTACAATAAATCAAAAAATCAGCCGGGCATGGTAGCGAGTGCCTGTAATTCCAGTTACTCGGAAGGCTGAGGCGGAAGGATCGCCGGAACCCAGCAGGTGGAGGCTGCGTTGGCCGGGAGCGGCCACTGCACTCCTCCAGTCTGGGCAACAGAGTGAGACTCCAACTCAAAAAAAAAAAAAAAAAAAAAACCCACGAAATGGTTAATACACAAGAGCCACTGGTAGCCTCTCCGGTGTGTTATGGTGTGTGGCTTCTCAAGATGTGTCACAAAGCTGGGAAAACAGACCCCATTATACAGACAGCTCCTGAAGGAAGAATAGAGTCTCAGTCACATGGCTTATTAACCTTCAATTCACACGAGCTTTTTAATTCTCCAGAGAATAATCACTGCTCCCTTTGCAGAATCGAGGAAAAATATTTCTCCCCTTCTCTTTAAGGGAAAATTTAACTAACCCAGTATCTAATTTGGGACTGAAAGCAAAAGTGAGAAACCCAGACGTTTTCATCCTGATCTCTCAGCAGTCCTCATTCTGTCTCTACACGTGTACCTCTTGAAGCTGGGGCCTACCCAACTCCGCCCTCATCCGCACACTCCCTGCTATATTTTCAAAGCAACAGCGACAGCGGCTGTTGTTGCTACTAATACTATTATTACCACTACTACTTTAGGGGCCAGAGTAAAGTAGGAATCTGCTCAGCTCTGTCTCCTAGAGCAAGTCTGATAACGTTACATGTCACACGTGAAACCCATCCTGTTTCAGACGCACAGCCCACCCCAGAGCTGCAATTACCGGTCCTCATTCTGAAGCCAGAAGCAGTGATGTGTCTGAATTCCGGGGAGATGATTGAATGGAAATGTTCACATCTGATCACCTCTCACATACAAATTACTGTGTATGCCAATCTGGCAATTACCTCAAAAGTAATAGTAAAAGCCATGCAATCAAATTCGTTATTATAGTTGCCTTCAATTATGGAAGGCAAGAACCTGACTCAGAGCATTTACCAAAGGGGAAAAATACATTTCTGCATCTATTTTAATTTTAAATCAAGTCACTTCATTTGGAAAACTCTTAATTTTGGAAAAGACTCTGTTGAAATACCCAGCTAATATAAGAAAATAATCAGTTTATTTTCCCAAGCATACAGGAAACTTCCACTGCACAGAAAACAAAACCTCGACTTCCATTCTTTTCTTCAATTGCACCCCAACAGGTAGAAGCTGTAAGTTTCTAACACTTAGTAAAGCGACACAGAAACATGGCATAAGGATATTAAAATGACATAAAGTTTATCATTATGTCCCCCTGGAAGGAAGAAAATGTCATGATGTCCACCAAACACTGCTCCCTTTTCTGCCTGGGCACTTGGGAAAATATTTCCCAGGCTCCCTTGCAGCTGGGGGTAGTCAACAGAATGTGGATGGAAGTGAGGGAATGCCCCTAAACCACATTCAGGCCTTGTCTCTACAATCGCCCACGTGATCCTTTAAGACACTCTGCCTTTCCCGTGGGTCCGCTAACTGGATGCAGGGAATTCTGGGAGGGACTCGGGGATAGAGGTGCCCGAATCCTTGAATGAGTGTAAGGAGCAGGGCTTGCTGCACTGCCACTTCCCTGTTGACTGGTGGCAAGTCCCTGAGATCTGGATGGGAGAGAATGTTGCAGTGGATCACTCCTCCTGACAAGGCAAGCGCAACAGTACACACGCTGGTTCCACTGTCTACCACTAGTGTAGAAGAGAGGCAAGTCACTCAGTTTAAGATTCTATTCTCAATTTATAAAAAAAGATGACAAGACAGTCAAGCTGCATTATTTACAGATTCTGTATTTACAAGTTCACCTACTTGCCAGAATGTATTTGAAACCCCAAAATCAAGACTTGCAGTGCTTTCTTGGTTGTGTGTAGAGCATTGCCCAACCCCTACATTCCCAGCTGAGGTTGAACAAGGCAACGCTCCGTCTTCCTGCCTAGCGCTCTCACGGTAAACAAGCCTCCTTTCCACGGTATAGTTAGTGTCATGCTTTTCACATTTTTGTGCTTTTGGTTGGTGATTTTGCTGTTTAAAATGGCCCCCAAGGTAGTGCTGAAGTCTAGTGTTCCTAAGTGCAAGGAATCTGTGATGTGCCTCACAAAGAAAACATAAGTGTTAGATAAGCTTTGTTCTGCCACAAATTAGTCATGCTGTTGGCCATGAGTTGAATTTTAATGAATCAATAGTATATATTAAGGTGTCTTTAAATGGAACACATAAAACAAAATTATGTATTTATCAGTTGATAAAAATATTGTGGCCAGAGGCTCGCAGGAAGTTAACCCTGCATTTCCCTGGAAGCAATGATTCAGTATTCATTCATTCAGTTTGTGGTAACTTTATAGAAAATAACTACCAAAAATAACGAGAACTGACTCTAATGTTATCCTTAAGCTCTGTTACGAGGATTATATGAGAGATCATATGTTAAAGTGTTTCATATATCGACGAATATAAAAATGATGGCTAGTTCTTCCTTTAAATATCTAGTCCAAAAACCAAATACCACGTGTTCTCACTCATAATTGGGACTTGAACAATGATCACGATAATACAAGGAAGGGATCAGCAGTTGCGGGACACTGCGTAACAACAAAACCTGGCCCTAAACTAGGGCAAGTGAGGACCAGCTGGAGGCCCAAACTTCACTTGCACATAGATGACTTATGTACCTAATCCTGACTTGTACCACACATCTCTATAATAAAACAAAGTTTAAAAATAGGAAAATAAATATCCAGGAGGGGTTTTTCACAAATTTCAGTTGCACAATTGGGCCAATGAAATAGCTTTATTTTCTCTCGCATCCCACCTCAAACCCCTAGTAGAACAAAGATTAGTTAAGTTGCAATCTCAAGTGGAAAACATTGCAAGAGTCCAAGTACTAATTTGTACAACAAAGGATAAAGGGATTCTGATACTTTAACAAGACCTGGGCAATAAGTGATATGCCCAACGTAAACTGATTTTAATGCTTCCCATATCAAATATCTACGGACCCTCCTTGCTTTCCAAAGCGATGGATAATCTCACCAAAAACTAAACAAAAGAACAAAATGCATGGTATTTACTTATCAGTTATTCAACATTAACCATCAATGAGAGATAACATCTCCGTTCTGGAAGAGACCATGTTGCAGATGGTATCTGAAGATGATATCCTCTCATCCTTTTTCTTACAGTGCTAAATCTTCTTATCACAGAGTTGAGACAACTTCCAATGTACACACCTAAAATATACCCCAATACTGTAGAGTTAAGAAGTCTGGAGTTGAGCCGGGCTTGATGGCTCAGCCTGTAATCCCGCACCTTTGGGAGGCTGAGGTGAGTGGATTGCCTGAGTCCGCGGGTTCGAGACCCGCCTGGACAGCGAGACCTCATCTCTACAATAAATCAAAAAATCAGCCGGGCGTGGTAGCGCGTGCCTGTAGTTCCGGCTACTTGGAAGGCTGAGGCGGAAGGATCCCTGGAGCCCAGCAGGTGGAAGCTGCGGTGGCCGGGAGTGGCCACTGCACTCCAGTCTGGACGACAGAGTGAGACTCCAACTCAAAAAAAAAAATCTGGAGTTATTATTTTCATCTTTTAGAGAAGAAAGGAACTAAGCCAAGTACCTGATCAGTAACATGGATGAAACTACACGCCTTAGTGACTGATCACAAGTACTTTTTCTAGTTTTTATAATACAAGTATTGGGCTAGGAGCTGACCATAGAACTTATATCTCATCATCACAATCCTACTAGACAGGTATTACTCATATCAGTGTTGAATGGAGATGCAGAAAGTGTAGTAAACTGCTTACAGTCACAGAGCTTCTGGCACTCCTTCACCCCAAGCTAAAGATAACACCAAGCCCTTAGGTACACAGGAGGTGTGCAGGAAATGGCAACATTGCCATCATCCACAACCATACAGCGAGTAGGGCAGGGAGAAGACTCAAAGCCAGTGTCTTTGTGTCCCCAGCCTACACTTTTCCACCATTCCTGAATCTTTCCAGGAAACTAGCAGGGCTCAGAACAAAATCAAGCATCTTTAATGAGACTGGCAAAGCTTTTTCTTCACCAGGTTTACCGGCTTGGTTTATCCGACACTCTTTTTTTTTTTTTGCATTGCTGTATTATTTGTAATGAAGTATTCCATTAAATTAATACCTGCGATGAGGTTAAAGAGTCATAGTTCAGCAGAAGGCCCTATGTTAAAAAGCAGCGGTGCCCTATCCTTGCTAACTCCATTCCTGCTCCCTAGAAGCACACGTTAACTCTTTGAAAAATTTCTTCTGGGAGTAGCGCCATGTCTCTGAATACTCTTTAAACAGATATTGCTTGACTTAGCCATTTTAGGTATTATCTTTTAACTTTCTGCCACAATAGAGGTAGATTTATTTTCTTACACCACCTCCCATCTCCTCAATATATGTGTGTTCTTTTTTTGTTTTAAATCAATAAAGTTTACATTATTATGCGTATATAATTTGTACTGCTCAACATATTATATTAAGATTAATTTCATGTATTGTTTTTATAGATCTTCCAGAAATCTCTAGTTGTTTTTTTCTTTTTTATACATCTGGCATTCTATAGACCAGAGACTCCTTTTTTCCCAGAGTCTACTCTTCAGAAGTCCCCAACCCTCTTGTTCTGATCTACACTAGATCCCCTTTAGCCCTGCTGTTGTTCTAAGAATTCCCTTCACCACTTTCTGGAGATAGATTGTTCCTTAATTCCTCACCCTTTTTGATGTTCCCCCTCATTTTCCTGGAGCACTTCCCCAAATAACTTCCAAAACCACAGAGTGTTATTAATTGCCAACCACTTTTGTGATTATGCTCACCAACCATGTTTCCACCACCTGACAATATCATCAATTCAACCATCACTGCCCAAGTTTTATTCTACATACTAGGAAAATCACTGACTTTTTTGTGATTTACATTAGTCACAGAAAAAGAAGTAACAATTTCAACTGGTTTAATTTTCGGTTCCACTCATGCTATGGATGGCTAGGATTAAGAGATGACCTCATAACGCTAAAGAAATATTTTTGCTAGTTATAGTTAAGGTATATCATTTTCTGAACTACAGTGATGTATATGGATTTTAGCTAAAGGAATTATAATGTACTATCGAGAATAAAAGGAAAAATAAAAGTGATGTAAATACTCTGAGCAACTCTTATCTATTTTATTTTAAGCAAATATTTATATGGGAAAAAATTGTCAGCTGAAATAATTACCCAAATAACTTAGGGAGAAAAAGCCCACCCTCATGATGCACAAAAAGTATTGATACTGCATTGCTTAAAATGTGCATATATATTTCTTTGATTTATCAAATAAGCATCTAATACTATAGTGCAAAGGAACAGACAAATGTTGACATGATTTGACAAAGAAACCAAGTTATTATATAGATAACTTTTTCCCACTAATGAGAACTTTCTAAGAAAAATAAATTCATTGGTTTGGTTTAGAATGAGTCAAATCCACACCTCTGGTTAATTTACACCAATGTGATTCATGTCCTTTGATACCAAGACTGGAAGGGCTTACCATTCTTTTTGTTTGTTTGTTTGTTCTATAGTTTATTTGTTTATAATTGACACACAATGATTGTTTGTGTTTATGGGATGCAGTGTGATGTTTCAATACATGTATCCATTGTATAATGATCAAGCAAGGGTAGTTAGCATGTCCATCACCTCAAACCCTTAACATTTCTTTGTGGTCATAATTTTCAAGATCTTCTCTTCTAGCTATCTTGAAATACACAATACATTGCCATTAGCTACAGTCCTCCTACTATTCAGTGGAATACCGGAATTCATTCTTCCTTCATTCTTCCTAACGGTAACTTTGTACCCATTGACCAACCCCTCCCCAACTTGCCTTCCCTCCTTCTCTCTCCAGCCTCTGGTAACCACTATTCCTCTCCCTTCCTTTATGAGATCAACATTTTGGGTGCAATCATGAGGAAGTTGTCTTTCTATGCCTGGCTGATTTCACTTAACATTATGTCCTCCCATTCTATTCTATATGAATCGAAACCCTTGACAGGTAGTCAGTTTCTGTGAAGTCACATTAGCACCAAGACCAGGAATGCAAAAAGTTTGAGTTAAATTGCCTTAAATTGAAATAAAATCTTATTAAAGAAACTCAAGTCATTCTTAGAAAAGTTAGTTCACTGAAGTCATATGAATCAAGTCTTTGATTATTTCAAGGTGTCTAATCTAATAATTTTCTAGATTTGACAGTTCAGGGTGAGACAGTTCTTACACACTTAGGTGAAGATTCACTGCAGTAATTATTAAATGCCAAGCTATTTGAGATCAACTTTCATGCCAAATGACACCAAGGATTCATCATTCACCAGGTCCTTGTTGAAGGCAGAACATGATGATGAGAAATAAAATCCAGGAGATCATCTTTAAAATTCTTGAAGAAAACCAAAACTAACCTAATATTGAGCAGCAGCTTCCATATCTATTCTGAAACATCATACTGGAACAGGACCTCACTTGCAAAGCATCACTGTTGTGTGCTATTTAGGTCTGGTAGACAAGACAGTCATATTGTAAGTTCCGACAACATTGGGTTCATTCAGTTACCTTTTGGTCATTTCCACCGGTATGCTGTGTCAACACGTCTTATATACTCGAAGATTCCAAATTTCTGGCCTGGCATAGTGGCTCATTCCTGTAATACCAACACTTGGGAGGCCGAGGCGGGAAGATTACTTGAGCCCAGGAATTCAGGACCAACCTGGGCAATATGGCGAGACCTCACCTCTACTAAAAAAATAAAAAAAAAATTAGCTAGGTGTGGTGGTGTGTGCCTATAGTCCTAGCTACTCAGGAGGCTGAGGCAGAAGAATTGACTAAGCCCAGCAGGTCAAGGCTATGGTGAGATGTGATGGTGCCACTGTACTCCAGCCCGGGCGACAGAGAACCCTGATTTTTTATTTTTTTATTTTTATTTTTTTATTTTTTTTTTTTAGTTGGAGTCTCACTCTGTCGCCCAGACTGGAGTGCAGTGGCCGCTCCCGGCCACCGCAGCCTCGACCTGCTGGGCTCCGGCGATCCTTCCGCCTCAGCCTTTCAAGTAGCCAGAATTACAGGCATGTGGTACCACGCCCGGCTGATTTTTTATTTTTTTATTTATTGTAGAGATGAGGTCTCTTTGCCCAGGCGGGTCTCGAACCCGTGGGCTCAGGCAATCCACTCACCTCAGCCTCCCAAAGGCAAGGGATTACAGGCTGAGCCACCAAGCCCAGCTGATTTTTTTTAAAAATGCACATTTATTTTCTGCATTCAGAAAACAAATAAACATACACATTGTCTAGGTTTTGGTTTTGGTTTGGTGAGTTAACAGTGGAAGAGGCTGTCAATTTAAAAAATTTAATTGCACAGAAAATTAAATTTTGTGTTATTGATTTGTTTATTCGTAGGGGATCTCAAAGCGACCCCAGATCCTTGAGTAGGAGGAAAAGGCAGCAGAGGACAGGTCTCCTCTGTTAGCCTGCTTAGTGGCATTTTGCACTCACTATTGCTAATCTTCCTAACAAGCCTACAAGGCACCCCGCGGCGAGGGCAGTGGGAAGACCTTGGAGGAGGGAACTGGGTCTGAGTCCAACGCTGCCACACACTAAATACCTGGCATGGGGTAAGCTGCCTACTTGCTCTGAGCCTGTTTCTCCAGCTATAAAACAGAGATTAAAAACTTCCAACTCAGCATGGCTGTAATGTGCGTTAAGTGCCTAGCAGGTGCTTAATAAATGACCGCTATCATCGTTACTGTTATGATCTTAAAGATGAGTCGGCGCAGACTCCGAGATGATAAGTCATCCATCTAACCGCGTGTGTGGCTGCTCACAGACTCTGTGCTCTCTCCCATGCAAGACATTTACCTGCACAAGGACACTTTAAAGTGTCCCGCGTCTTGTGTCGCCACCGTTTATGCTTTATCCATTTGTTTCTAATTTTTCTGAAATAATATACGGATTATTCCCCACTTGCCTCCTAGAGAGGACCACTGCCTTCAAGAGGAAGACTGCAGGCATATGTCCCTTTCTGTGACGACTCCCCCCATGTTTCTACAAGTCGCTCAAGAAAGTGGCACCTCTCTATACAGGACAGAGATATTCCGTTTCCTTTAAAAAAAATCCCGCAGAAACAAAATAGCCAGTGAAAATCCTAACAACTACGCCAACATCTTTCTAAGTCCGCTGGGATTTCCTGTGGGTCCCATACATGACTCCCTGCCTGTCTCCACAATCCTTATCAGTCAGGTCATGAGAGAGAAAGTGATCGCCTGTACGGCTTAATCTTTTGGTGTTAGATGCTATATTTAGAAAGTACGGTGCTTCTATGAGAAGGTTCTGGAGTTTTTCAAATTAATTTATAATTCCTTTGAAATATTTTCCCCAAACCATAGAATCCTATCTTTTGAAAAATCCTTGTAACTCATAATTCAGGGGCTCTGCACTTAATAAGTGTTCTTGAGCACAGCAGCCTCTCCATAAATATTTGCTGACAGTTCAATAACCATTAGCTGATGATGGCAACCCACTTTAAAAATATATGCAAACAGTATCAAGATGTATAGTGTAGTAGGCACAGCCACGAAATAACTCAAAAAGTTTTCCCTAAAGCAACCAACCCATGCTGATCTTTCGTTTATTCTCTGCTTACGTGTTTACAATTCTCTCTCTTTCCTCTCTCTCTATCCTCTGGCTCCTTTATGTCATCCCAGTCTCATGGCCAGTATCAGAGGGAACTTTCTTTGACCACACCCCTCTCTGCCAACTTACCCTCTGAGCATCCAGCATTGTATTTTTTCTTCAGAGGACTTCTTACTATCTGAAGCATCTTATTCATTCATTCATCCACTCTTTTCCCATTATCATTGTCTCCTCCAACCAGAGTGATGGCTCTGTGAGAACAGGGCCTTAACTTGTAGGTTACCACGCTAACCCCAGCACCTACAAGGGTGCATGGCACAAAGTAGATGTTCAGCAAATAATATGTGACAGAGGAACAAAGGGATGAATACATATAGCTGGTTTTGTAGTTGTTCTCTGGCTATTTCTCATAACAAACTTTTAACCCAACATGAAAACCACAGTTTGTTTTCATTTATTTCAAATCTTGCAAAGTGTCCAATACAATTCTATGTATACCTTAGCTGTTTAGCAAATCTTGATGAAAAGTGATTTGAGAAATATCTAAATTATTCTGTTCGTTGAGCAAATTACTTGATTCCAGTGATTTACATATGAAATAGTCAAACATTTTAACAGCAAAACCATTTTCAACTGACTAGAGCATTTCTGGAAACCAATGATGAGACCGTTTGGAAACTGTTAGCCATTTATTTCCAATGATTCTAAATTATTTCAGCATTGGTGTAAACAGCTTCCCCTAATTGTCCATACGTGGCAAATGAACAGATGGCCCAGAAGACTACAGGTATTTGAAGTAATTACTTCAGGTTGTTGAAAGCACCTGCCAACTTGCAGTAGTTCATCCATTTATTTATTTTTTTTAAGCAGCTAGTGAAGATATCCAAGACAATCTTCATAATGTAGTGCATTTTTAAGGGAAAAAAATAGAGGGAAGTAATTTCAGATTTAAGTACAACATCGTGGCAAATTACCCCTGATTTCAGTTGTTTATTTTTATCACCATACGGTACGTCTGAAGTTTCATAATCCCCATTTTACTGCTGAGGATATAAACTTAATAATGATGTAAAAAATACATCTATTCGTATATTATTTTTGCAAACGACTTGCTAGCATATGTTCAGACCTAGAAAACCTTCTACTAGACTATACTTGTTAGATATAAAAGTTTGCAGCAAATAAACTGGTACTAACCTCCTCTTCTAGACACACTAGACTTCTAGAATAGAGATAAACAAACTGTTCCAAAAAGCACAAAATGAGTAAACAATGCACTCAGAGGAAACAACAAAAAGGGATGAAATGGTAAATGACAGAGTCAGAAGAACATGTATGACAGGCTATAGATGGAAGTTGGCCTGCTGGCTCCAAATTTCAGCTAAAGGTCAAAGCTGAGGATAATGGATGACAAATTACCCTGACTTGACAGACACATCACCCAGGCCTTCCTAAAAAGTACCCTAACTTGTCCTTGGACCAGCCACACCTCTGTAAGGGAACAGAGGTTGTAGGAGAGGAGATTCTCTGGGGGAAAGCAATTCCTAAGGAAATTCATGAGGCAAATTCAAAGCATGAGTAGTGCTTTGACCTTTCCCACACACCCACCTCAAGCAGAGAAAGGGATGCCCCTAGGGAAACCTCTGAGGTGATAAAGGGTGACTGCAGTGAGAAAAAAACTGGACCAGACTCTTTCAATACCTGGAAGTGACTAGAGAACTATGAAATCTACCCAAGTAGCTGTTACAAATCTGCATTTGAGGCTTTTATGCAGAAGATCAGACCAAAATCTTGCCCCATGTTTTAAATATGCACTGACCCCCAATGGAGGAAAAAATGTCCAGTTTATTGGATACTAAAGACTTTTCATGTTTTTGGTAAGGCTGCTTCCAAAGAATTTCCTCCTGCTTTCTGTTTACATTCAACATCATTAAAACAAGAAAACAGACAAAGTGTCTAATTCTGGTTTATTAACTTGACCTTGAAAACGTATGTATATATTTGTAGTGACTTAGGGGCGCAAACACAGACACAAACACAGAGAACAGAGCCCTAAATTTTTAATCAACCATAGGTGCTTGTAATCTATTTCTTTTAAAAATTTTCTTTTAAAGAAGAACTCTGTTCATACTCCCCAAGTCCTTAAATGGGTTTTCTTCTTTCAGAATGTTTTTTTTTTTTTCCTGGAGATGGTCATTGAAATGAATGAAAAATGGACAAGTCCAGCCAAGTGAATTCTTGGCTGTAACTTCCTTGGGAAGTGCTTTGTGGGTAGGCAGCTGAATGCACTGCTATGAAAGTCACGGAGTTGGCATTTAATCATTTCCGTTTCTCTGTTCCTGGGCCACATCTTTCCTTTTGCTTGCACAAGGATTGTCAGGCTGCTAGGAGGGAATCAAGGTTTCAATACTCAATTTCAATAAACTACTGAATATTTCTTTTCTAGAAAGAGTTTCCTCAACAAATTTTCTGGTTTTCTCCATGGGGAGAAAGATAATCCACATCTGTCGTACTCCCTTTGAAAGTACTTGCAGCTCTGATTTCTGTATAAACAGTATAGAATCTAGCAGATGGGCAGGAATTTGCAACTCTTCTCTCAACATTCACTTGTCTCTTCCTCCATAGTAATAAGAATGGGACTTTTAGCAAGGTGGGCCACCACTCAGCTAAATGTCTACATTCTCTGGCCTCTCCAGCATTGGGTGTGGTCAGGTGACCAAGTTTCTAACAAAGAGATATAGAACTTCCAAGGCGCTTCCTCATGCAGAAGAAAAAGAGTATACGTTCTGTCATTTCCTCTTTCCATCTTGCAAGAATGCAGCTGTAATGCAATGACTGAAGCTCTGCAGCCACATTGGGTCATGAAGTCTAGTGATAAGGGTTGACAGCAGAAAAAGAGAACCCTGGGATCCTGATCACGTGATGAAACCGTCATACCAGACCCAGGACCACCTACCTTTCTCTGGATTTCTTTTATCTAAAATGAATAATTAAGTAAATAAATGATCTTGCTGAAGCCATCATGATTTTAAGCTTTTGGTGATATGTGGTCAAACCTAATTCTAACTTATATAGCATTCTACTTCCTTGGAAATCTCTCTAACAAATCCTATTCTCAAACCAATTAGTGCTCCGATCTAAAAAAAATACACGCTTTAGGTTCTATCAGACAAGTTTATATGAAGTCATTGGCCATATTCCTTCGTCCTACTAGCCTAAGAGACAAACACAGCATTATCTTAGAAGGATGCTGGAGATCAAGAAGTTCTCCAGTCCAGAATGGGAACAACAAATGTAGGGAGACCTTATCGGTTCTGACGATGATGTTCAGAAATGTCCTAGCCTCTTTACTAATGCCATAAATCCGCAAAATATTTACTTCTGAGAACTACAAAGGTGTGGCTCTCTTAACCATAAACCAGAAAACTGAACCGGCGGCCCCAAGCCAAGGTGTTTGTATCGAGAGCATTATCTTAAGTGAAGTGAGTCAGAGGCCCGTTGGCTTAAACAAACTTGTTCCAACATGTACTTAGTCTCAAAGCATCTTTTAAACTCAAGTTCAGGGCTGGTGTACTAACACCAGACCTACTGTTGGGAGTTTCTGTTAATTTCACTGGATTGCCTATATAATTCCTACTACAATCTATTTCTGCAGGTCACTCTTAGTACTTCGAGGATGAGCTGGTTCTGCTCAACACATTACCAAGCTTTCCATCTTCTCCCTGTTGTTCAGAAACAACCATTGCAGTGACAGAGTCTTGGTTTAATTCTCTACCTTTGCTATTTCAGGAGTTTAGTACAGTCTAGTAAATGGCATTATTTACTAGAAGGCTAGCCAAGCAAAACCAAATGGTCTGCAGCAGGTTCTTAAGAGCCACAAAGATTTCTTGTAATACTATAATCACACAAAATGGCAATTTGTGTAAGCCTACATAAGCCAACTTATTTAGTGTTGTGACAATGAGAAAATAACTGTGGCATTATTAGTTGCATTTTCTGTAACAGAGATATTTGCAGGTCTTTAATTGATAAAATGTGTAAATAAGAAATATTTTCCTCGCATTCTTAAGCACGGGGAAAAATTCACAAAAATTGCTCAAGCTGACTGTTTCTGAGATTTAGGAAGAATGAAAACAAACATACTCTAGTATGTCTCTTAAGACTACTCTTCTGTACCAACTACTACATGAGTTAAACAACTCAAATGAGCCAGGCATGGTGGCCTATGGCTGTAAACCCAGCACTTTGGGAGGTTGAGGCAGGAGGATCACTTGAGCCCAGGAGTTCAAGACCAGCCTAGGCAACACAACACAACTTCATCTCTACAAAATAAAATAATAATAATAATAATAAAAGTAAAATAAACCCAAATAGCCAACGGATATTATCATAACTTAATTCTGTTTCTTATTAGAATAAGGTTCTCAAACATGTCCCTAGACATATTTATATAATGTCTTCTCTATTTATGGTCAACTTCCTGAACTCCTGATCAGACATTTCCAGAAGGTCATTCTAGCAACCCATCACTGCATGTCCCATAAGAGGGCTCTGCGAATTTGGATGGACAGAGAATGGACCACAGCGCACTAACTCATGATCATTTTTGGTGGTGATCTGATTCATTCGGTGATGATTTATTCATTCAATCTCAGATATACAAGGGATTATTCAAAGGTAAGGTGCAAGGGATCCTCGTCAGGTAAATGCTCAAGATCTGACAGTTCAAAGGATGGGTGGGAAAGCAAGCAGGGCCTTATGGTGCAATATTCACACACGAACCGAGCACCAAGATGACATCCAACTGAAACAGCGCCATCTGATGCGAGGGCCTCTTCCACCCATCAGTTCAGTGCCCTTGAAAATCTATTCCTGATTGCCAGGTGAGGTAAATATTCAAAGACAGAATACAAATACAATGGAAATATTCACACATCTTAAAGAGATATAATATCTCAAGCCAGACATGGTGGCTGGCACCTGTAATATGAGGATAGCACTTAGCACAGTATCTGGTGTGTGGCAAGCATTCAATTGTATTGCTGTTATTGCTAGTATTACTGTTGATTTCTTATCCTACAAGTTAGCAGTTGCTGACTAGTAGGGACCACCAATTAAGACAATAGTAAATAGAAATACATCACCAACTACCTGAAATGAAGTAACAAATCCAATAAAATGATAGGTGTAAAATCACTTTTCAAATTCTAGGAATAGTTTCATCAGCAGGGATACGTCCCTATACCTGCTTCCGCGAACAAGCTAAGTTGTGCTCTTATTTAGCAAACTAAGTTGTGTTGCGCTCTCCCTAGGTATCTGTGTCCTCGTCTATCAAATAATCTTTACAGTCTTTGCAGCAAAAATACGAAAGAAATATACAAATATATAAGGGACTGTTCAAAGGTGAGGTGCAAGGCGTTCAAAATGCCCAAGATCTTACAGTTCAAAGGTGGGTGGGAAAGCAAACAGTGCCTTACAGTGCAATATTCACACATGAACAGAGCACCAAGATGATGTCCAGCTGAAACAGGGCTGTCTGATGTGAGGGTCTCTTCCACTCATCAGGTCAATGTCCTTGACAATCTCTTCCTGATTGCCAGATGAGGTAGATATTCAAAGACAGAATACAAACACAATGGAAACAGTCACACATCTTAAAGAGATATAATATTTCAAGCAGGGCACGGGTGACTGGCACCTGTAATCCAGGCACTTTGGGAGGCTAAGGTGGGAGGACTGCTTGAGTCCCGAAGTTCAAGGCTGTGGTGAGCCATGATCATGCTATTGCATTCCAGTCTTACATTGCCTTTATGAAAGGCTCCACTGATAAGTGGGATTGGTTGTAGCAGGTCACGGCCAGAGGGAAGGCAATTAACACTATTAAGGGTACCTGATCTCAAACCAGGCAAAGTGAGGATCAGTGGGAGGCCCAAACTTCACCTATATGATGATCACTTACACGTACCTAAACCTGAATTGCACCCCACATCTTTTAAATAAATAAACACATTAAGGCCGCTGCACTCAGTCTTACCTTGCCTTTATAAAAAAGATACAGTGTTTCACAAAGGCAATGTAAGGAGTGATGAAATCACAGCAAAGCTGTTGACATGAGGAGGAGAAGCTAACAAGGAAGGGGTTAAAGTTGACTAGGGTGATGACAGCGTGGTTGTTCCCCAGGGACTTGGAGGACCCCTGGGATGCTGATGATGCTTTTGGGTACTGTTGCACTAATGACTTCTTTGTAATCATGAAATGGAAAGTAAAACGTGAAGTAAAACATGTCATGTTGTGTTTCACAATTCCCAAAATACCAGGAGGAACATCAACAATGACGACCCAACAGATGGAGAATAGCAAAGATGGAAGAAGCAAGGGTGGCTCCCAGACTTTTGCCTTCACAGGTATCAGGAATGTAGACAAGAACTCATGTGCTAGATTTTTGTTCAGGGGAGGGAAGAGATGGGGAAGTTGATGAGCTCACTACTGAATATTTATAACATTTTAAGTGTCTATGGTGAGTACAAATTGATGCATCTTAAAAGGCAATCTAATACATGGGGCCCAGAACTCAGATGATGCCATCTGTCCTAGGTACACACATATATTTGTTATTAGTGATATCTGACACCAGGGGAGTGGCAGAGATAACCCAGTAAGAGTGTGAAAAAAGAGAAGATGGCCAACATACACCAAAATTTAAGGACAGATAGAGAAAAGGAGTCAGGGCAGGAAACCAAGAAAAACAAGAATTCTTCAGAAGACAATATCTCTAGTAAACAAGGATAAAAGTGGAAATGAACAAGTCTTCCAGAAGCAGACAGCATCTGCACAGAGTTTATCACCAGCTGTTGAGATCAGGCAACTGTTAGAACTAAGGACTCCTTGGAAGACAAAGGTAGAGTGGAGTCCCTAAATAAAAGGGGTTTATGAGCACCATGGAGCTAGGGTTTGTTCTTGGTGGGCTGGCAGGGGTAAAGGGACCACAGCTTAGAGAACAGTGCAGAAGTGTGGCGACATGCAGCTGTCAGTGCAGTGACACATATGTCATCTCTTCCCTCTTATCTATGGCCAGAGCACAGAAAGGAGATAAAACATCTTCTACTGTTCCCAAAAGTTAGAACCTTCCTCTCTCACCTTTGTTTATTGTATGAATCTGTGTCAACACTTTTCCTCATTCTCTATGAAGAGTCCAACACTGGACAAAAGAGTAAACTTTGTAGTGAAAATTCTCTACCAAAAATAATAATCCAATAAAACCATACCACTTAGCAATTTTATAATGACTCTATTAAAACAGATTTTCAAGATAAAGCATTTAAGATTATGACTATTTTAAATGACTTTTAACAAATAAAAATTCAGTACAACCAAAGCAGTATTTCAGATGGTTGAATCAATAATAGAGCCAAATATTTCAAGTTTTTTATACAGTGGCTGACTGAGGCATATTGAATAGACATGGTCGCGGTCTTCATGACTAAGATGAGATGAATTCTATTTGTGTCATCCAAGGTCCCCAATTTGGGGATCATCAGAAGCAAAATCAGTGTTGGTCACCAGGAGTACAGAACAAAATGGCCCAAGGGAAGGGTTGCCTAAAAGGATTCATCTAGATGGCTTAATGGGTTATATTGTGAAGAAATACGTTCTCCTGAAAATGTAGGTACCTTCCCAAAAAAATCCCTTTTCATTCTTCACCTCTTTCTGGCAAAGGTTAAATTTTATTTTTTTGAGTCAGTGACTTACTCTGTCACCCAGGCTGGAGTGCAGTGGCACAATCATGGTCACTGCAGCCTTGACCTCCCAGGCTCAGGTGATCCTTCTGCCTCAGCCTCCCAAGTAGCTAGGACTACAGGTGTGCATCACCATGTCCGGCTAATTTTTTGGTTTTTTGTAGAGACAAGGTCTTGCTATGTTGCACAGGCTGGTCTCGAACTCCTGGGTTCAAGCAATCCTTCCATCTCTGCCTCCCAAAGTGCTGGGATTACAGGTGTGAGCCACGATGCCCGACCCCCTCCCCCCAAAATTAATTCTTTGAATGTAAAATTCATAGAAATAGCATGGCTGTTACCCAATAATGTGAATATACACAACAATATTCAACTGTACCTAAAATGATTAAGATATTAAATTTTATATTATGTGGTTTCTTTCTACCACGATTACAAATTGTTTTAGTTAAGAGAGAGAATGTGCCATGACATTCCAAACAAGTGTAGCTAAGTCATAGGCCAATAGGACAGCATAAGACAGATAAGATCTGAATCTCAGAAATATTTACAACGTATACACCTTGGCCAGTGGAAATTTATTAAATTGATTCCTAATATAAATGGTATACATGGCAGCAAGTGGGCAAACAGAGTTTTTGATTTGGTTGATTTCTCTTTTTTGACTTCCATATGTTACAGCCATTTGTTGGAAGGGATCAAAGGAATCCTGTTTAATCTAAATTTTACCCCATTATGTGCATTAAAGATGCTAAGATCACTGTCTATTCAAATTTCATCATATTAGGAAATCTTCCAGGGGGGATATTGCTGGTACAACATGATAAGACAAAAATATCTGATGCGGATATAACATATGTAGTATATCATTGCTGCATTTTCTTTGTGCATACAATCAAGTCTCATTTTCTTTGTGCATACAATATTCCTTCCCCCTTTAAGTTCAAAGCTTTTGGTTGGGATTTATTAATATATCAAGATATTCTCAAGGTCTGGGTACACACACACACACACACACACACACACACACACACACACACACACACTACTGATGACTGATTTTACTATCAACATAAGAGTATAACCACTGTTTTTTTGTGTGTCTTTTTTTTTTTACCTAAGTGAAGGATGCTTTTGTTTGTGCATCAGATTCATTGATGAAGTCACCACAGCCCTGGGAGTTACTCACTAGCTAAATAAGCTGACTGTGACACCAGGGGAATACTCACTATTGTTTTCCCAAAGTCATGATAATAGATAATATTTTGACTGGTTCTTATTTAAAGGTTGAAGAGAAGAAGAACCTTCGAAAATAAATTCCAAAGATTTGAAAAGCATAACAACTTTATGTCTTAAAAAAAACTTTGTACGTAGCTAAACTCAACTAAATGTCCATTCAAGTTACTCAATAATTGCTTTTTTTCTAATTGCCTTCTTCATCTTTTCCAGCTCTTAGGGATCTGACAACAAACCTCCCAAGTGGTAGTAAGAGAAGAACCTCTCTCAGGTCCTTTGAGAGAAGGTGAGCAATTCTTTCTACCTCACGCAAGCTGCTGAAGATGGAAGGAAGGTCACAAAGCATCATCCTACTATTCATGGGCTGTTCTAACAGGCTGACAAAACTTTGAATTAAAAAAGATTTAGGCCGGGCACGGTGGTTCAAGCCTGTAATCCCAGCACTTTGGGAGGCAGAGGTGAGAGGATTGCCTGAGCTACTCTCTGTCCCCGCCCCCCAGCCCCTCCTGCTTGCCATGGTCAATAACAGCCCAGGTAACTTGGTGAGACCACATCTCTATAATAAATCAAAAATTAATTGGGCACGGTAGCATGATCCTGTAGTTCCGGTTACTTGGAAGGCTGAGGCAGAAGGATGGCTAGAGCCCAGCAAGTCGAAGCTGGGGTGGCCATGAGTGTACCACTGCACTGCAGCCTGGGCGATGAAGCGAGACTTTGACTCAAAAAAAAAGAAAAGAAGAAATCTTAATGCTCCAAATCGGGGAAAACAAAAAAACTATTAGGTTTGTTCTTAGACCTAACTGATTCCTTTAAAACAATCATTCACTGGAAGCACCCTTTCCTCACCAACACTTGTCCATGAAAAAGAAGCAACTAAAAGTAGAGACTGTTCTGGACACCAATGTTTTTCCTGGTACAGGTGGAAATGATTTGAAATTTAGAACACACTTGCCTTCATGTGAACATGCTTGCGTTAGGACATGCTGATTTTCACACATGATCCCTGTCTCACCTAAGTTATTCACAAAGCTTGAGGGTTGACCTTCTCTATCAGGATACCACTGCACACACCCCCCAGAACAGTTTAAAAACAAAATGATGACCCTCTTATCACCTCCCTCCTTCTAGCTAAGCACTGAGTGTTACCTGGTAGTCTGCAGGGCCACCAGCTCCCATCAGTATATTCTCTTAGAAGACTACCATCCAACAGGCAATTGGCACGCCCTGCAAAGTTCTGGTGTCTGCCCTCAAATGTCCTCTTCACTCCCATCTTGGATGCTTTTCCCAACAAGTTCTGCACTGCACAACAAGTACACCTGTCTTAAACCACCGCCCAGAACCTTTAAGGCTGGACAGTGAATTCTCATGACCAAGTAAACACTACTTGGACTGGGGGAGGTGACGGTGGGGACAGCACCAGAAGAGAAGAACCCTGTGTCCAGAGACCCAGATTCAAAATCGCAGCAGGGTCACTACCTCCGTGACCTTGAGAAAGTTGCTTAGCCAGCATAAAGCTTAATTTCTTCAGCTGTAGACTAGAGATCACAAGCATCATTGTCCTCATAAGGTTGTGGTGAGGATTACATGGGCTGACCTGTGAAAGTTCTTGGCTCAGTGCCTGACTTATTGTAGTAAAGGTCCAAGAATTACTGTTACTGTTTGCATGAACTCAGTCTCCTAAATAGATCTATGCGCGGACTTAATAAATTGAGTCATTTATGGGCATTTCCTTGGGTTCCTCCAATTAAAGCTGTTATTGGATTCCAATCTATTTCAGTCAGATATTTAAAGCTCGGCACACCACCATCACGCTGGTCTGGCTCCTAGGAAGCCAGCTCGACACCTGATACCGTCAGGCTGCTGACGGTTCAAGTTCTCTCATGCTGCTACCTCCGTCTCAAGGAAAAATGGTCTTCTCTATACTCTCCTTTTATGACAAATGCCCTAGGACAGAGGCACCTCCCTCAGCATTAAGCGTTTAAGTGGAATGCTTACTCCTGGTTATGTGTCTAGATTTTAAATGAGGAGTGACCTAAACCGTCTATCTTAAAGTGCCCATGGCATCAGAGGGTCGCAACCAAACTATTTAGTAATATCTGCTTGTACCAGATGTGTCAATCAGGTGTTCCGTGCCCACAGCTCTCACTGAAGGAAGCTGCCTTGGGCAGCTACTCTCTGTCCCCCCAACCCCTCTTGCTTGCCAGCTGCTGCTACCTGGAGCAGATATGGGCAGCCGTGGTGACCTGGCCCAGGGCACAAAGACAAATTGGACCAGAAGCATGTCTCCTTAGAAATTTGAGCTGGAAAATAATGAGAGAGTGAGTTTCAAGAAGAGAAGTTGTATGGATGAGAAGGGAGGGAATGTGCCAGAGGGGCATGGAGAGCATTCAGAGAACCAAGAAACTATGAGGGGGCAGAGACTGTGAGGTGATGAAATCGAGAGCAGAAGGCAGGTAGCCAGTTGGTGGTGGCTCACCCAGGCAGACTGTGGCTGGGCTACTCCACTCTGTCTCCGAGTGCAGGTCAGAAGCACCTGCGGCTACAGACCCCAGATCAGCAGCTCTGGGTCCAGAATAAACCCCTCAAACTCCCAGCTCTGCTGGGTCCTGTCTCCTGGCTGCCACTGTCAGATTTCCACAAGCTTATGTTTCACTTAACGCCTCAAATGTGTGCTAGCCTGAACGAATTCCTGTCCTTACAACCAAGAGAACCTCCTAGAAATCCAGCAAGTATTCTCAATACTAGGGAGACTCGGCCTTTTACTCCTATAACGGATGCCTCAAAACATCTCATGGTAAGGTAGACATTGGAAAATGTTCCCCAAACTACTTCTATTACCTACTTTTATAACATATAGTTTTGTGTTTCATTACAACATTCTTTCTGCATCACATCACATTGTTCAATAAAAGGCCTTCTTTACGGCAGCATTCATTCATCTTAAAGAAACGAAGGAGCCCCATGGCTGTATTGTTCGTGTCAGGGGTGACGCTGGGCAGACGGGAATGAGCCCTATGGGAATAACTTTACAAGCTGGCTCTCCTGGCATCAGACCAAGGCTCTGAGACAAACAAGTCCCCCCGGCCCTCTGCAGGACTGGGTGGAACCAGCCCCATCTGCTTGGAGAAAATGCTATTTTCATCTAACAGCCTGCCCTGAGCAAGGACGTCTCTCTTTCGGGCTATACCATATATTTTGCACAGTTCTGTTTTATTTACTCCAGGAAATGCAAAATACATTGCATCTTATAGTCTAGAAGTAGTCTCAACTAAAATATAAAACATTCCCCAAGACTGCATAGTGTACCATTTACATGCAATAGTACTAATATAAGTTACAAAAGTTAGAAATGGGCTCCCCCCAAAAAAACCATATTCTTGCAGAGAACTATTTCTTACAAGGAATAAAAGTCATGAGAGAAACATCTAGACTCTTTTGTCTCTAAGAAATGTAGTTTAATCTGGGACATTCAAAGGGACAATTAGGTCAGGTATCATGTATCAAAATCTTGGGCAAAATGCCAAATATTTAACTTTAAAAACTGTTTCGGAATTCTGATTTTAAAATGTAATCTATTTTTATAAATAAACATTAAGGATGAAAATATCAAAGTGGATTTTTTGTTTGTATTAAATAAATAAAACATATTGACATTAACCTGGCTAATATTGACTTTAATCTGGCTAATAAAACACACAGCCTTGCTAGAGCATATTGATTGATGTAAGATCTTTTCAGCTGCAAGAAACTAAAATCCTGACTCAAACTTACTTAAGTCATTACAGAGAAAGTGTAGATTTCAGGACTAGCTGATAAAACTAATGTCAAAAACCCGGTCTCTGGGATTCTCAATGTTGGCTATGTCCTTAAACTTGTGGCAATATAGATTTAGCAGTTGGGGGCACCATTTCAGGTATGACAGTGTCCAGAAGAAAAATGCATACAATCATTTTTTTGTGAAATTTTCTATTGTTTTTTAAGAAATATTTTTATTTTGAAAAATTTCAACCTATAGATAAATTGCAAAAATTATACAGCCCAAATACCCTTCACTGAAATTCATCAGTTGTTAACATTGTGCCACATTGCGTTTTGTCTCTCTGTCCATAAATATGTACATAGTCTTATTATTATTAAGGAATCGTTTGAGAGTACGTTGCAGATATCATGATCTTTTACCTCTAAATACTTCAGCTTTTATCTCCTAAAAACTGGGACATTCTCATATAATCTGGACTAGGTTGAATAATATCTCCCAATAATTCACATTCACCTGGAAACTCAGTGTTACCTTATTTGGAAATAGAATCTTCTTCAGATGGAATTAGTTAAGATGCTGACATACTGGATGAGGGCGGGGCCTAAACACAATGACTGATGTCCTTAAAAGGCCTTAAGAAGGCCTTTTAGGCACACAGGGAGAATACCAGTAACTACAGAGGCTGAGACAGTGAGGCACTGTAAGGCCTAGGAACGCCAAGAATTGTCAGCAACTACCAGAAGCCACGAAGAGGCAAAGACTCTTCCCTCGAGCCCTCAGAGGGAACCTGTCTCACTAACACCTTGCTTTTAAACTTCTAGCTCCTAGTACTATGAGAGAATGTATTTCTGTTGTTTTAAGGTCCCCAGAGTTTGTGGTACCTTGTTACCGAAAACCTGGGAGTGAATTCATAATTACAATGCACTTATGAAGTTCAGGAAATTTGACATTGATATGGTACTGGTATTTCTTGTGCAACCTATATTCAAATTTCATTAAATTTCCCAATAATGTCCTTTATAGAAATTGTTTTCTCCAAACCAGTCCCTAAACAAGGATCACACAATGCATTTTGTCATCACGTCTCCTTATTCTCCTTCCATCTGAATCCATTCTTGAGCCTTCCCTTGTCCTTCAAGACGTTGGCAGTTTTGATGAGTACAGGCCAGTTTCTGGGCAGACCAGAGTAGAATGTTACTTTCCCCATCAAACACAGGCTATTTCTTTCACGGTTGCTCGTGCTATGCATGGTATCACTGTTACCAATCTCTCTATTTTTCTACCCTTCTCCTACCCCAACTCAAGGCCCAAATTAATGCTTATCTCCACTATGAATCCTTTACTGACTCCTGATCAAATGACTCCTTCCTCTTCCAGAATTCGATGATAGTCCCTGTCTCCAATATTCCTTTAACACATAATGATAACCTGACTTTACTGTCTTTTAACTTTTCATGGATACATGCCATATCCTATCAAAATCCCTCTTACATCTAGTACTATGCACTCGGTTTATATACTTAATTTTAATATAAATTTAAGTAATATATACTTAAATTTAATTACATTCATATTTTGAGCAACTTATTACACAATTAAACTCTTGGTACTCTCACCAACCAGCTTTCCCCCATTTGATTTGGGCACAGTACAAAAGAAAAATAAAGAGCAGATCTTTCTATCTCAGAAAAGTCAGTAATTATAAATCAGTAATTATCTCCATAAGAATAATTACTCTTTCAGGTATACAGCTGATGTTTGCTCATTAGGCAAAGGCATTCTGGAGAATAGAATATGACTCATAAATAATAGTAAGGTGGTTTTATTATCAGCTTTTGTATTGAAGAGCTATATGATCCTGCTATTCATCAAGATAGGAAAATGAAGCAATTCACATTCACATTATTGAAAGTTCATCGGACTAAATAGAAAAGTCTGATTTATAGAATAGTTGAGGAAATGCATCTTAATTCCTTCAAGTATAAAGAGTTATTTTTTAAAGTCAAATCATAATGAATTGCTCAGATGAATAAATATATAAGAAGGGTCTGTAATTAGCATATCATAGCCAGAGACATGAATCAAATAGAAAACTAATTTGGTCCAAGATCGTATCTGAGAATTCAGATTTGACATACAGTTTTGATATCCCAGTTTTATTCCTGTTTCAGACTTTCAGAAAATATGAAATTGTTTCATTAGATGGTTTTGCTTTTTCTTTTTAAACTGAATCAGCAGTTCAATTTTTGTTCAAAATGCAGCTCCTACGTTTAAGAAAGCTTCAACCCAAAAAAAGACAAACAAAAAAAACAAAACAAGAAAGCTGCTGAAAACCTGCACATTGGTTCCTGCACATGCTGGAAATTGGAGGTACTGCATCAGCAAGAGTTTCCCAGTATCTAAAGATAAGCCATCTTGGTCTCTGCTTCTGTTGATTTTATTATTATCTTGGTAGTTCCCTCGTCACAGATATACAACCATAAGCCTTGCTGTAGTCACTTCTGAATTATCACAAATAACTGATTTTTCAAACCCACATTAATCTTTTCATCTTCTATAAGCCCAAAGCATGTCTTGGACCTGATCTTATTTTTCAACTCAAATATTGGATATATGATCTTGGAAAAAGTTCTTTCTGATCTGTGAATGGAGTTCAGAGACGAGTCCTACAGAGGAATAAACATGAAATCACGTTCAGTGACATACTTATTGGGACTCCTGTCCTCACTGGATTTTTAGTTGTATTTATTCTCGCATATAGTCACAGTTGAAAAATCTTTCAATTAAATAAGCCCAATGAAGACTTCCTGCCACCACAAATCTCAAGGTCTAGTCTGTTGAAACAGGTGAAAATTTTTGTCAATTTTAAAATAATTCTATGGATACGATCCTATTTCGAAAAGAAAAAAAAATAATTGAGATGACTGTCTTGCCAAACATAACATCTACAGGTTTCCTCCTTTATAAAGCTCAAGACTCAGTTTCTTGGGCTAACATGGACAGATAATGTCTTTAGACCAAGTGATTGTACTCTCCCATTGTGACACCTCTAAATCTCCCCATGGGAGATCTGCCACAGCAGCATAAGATAGTTGGCAGCCCGGATACCACTGATGTAGCATCTGCAACCTAATATCATAGTTTAAGGAGAATCAGTAAGAATGATCTCCAATAGACTAGAAAACAATTTCAGTGTGGAAAGCAGAGATACAGCTGGTTCCCTTTCTTTTTTTATTTTTAACTTACTGATTTAAGATCACCACAGAGAACATAAAGATAAGCAACCTCCAGATGATATGATTTTATTTTTACTATTTTGACAGACAATTGGTATCTGGATGGAACTATCATCAGAAAGAATGTCTAAACTAAAAATCACAACTTTGGGAAGTAGTCCTCCAAACCAGCAACTTAAAACTAACCACTCATTTAGAGGGACATTTGGAAACTAATTTATGGGGAGGGTTTTGCAGGCAATAAAATTAGACATGTGGGCTCATCAAGAGTTTCAGTGGGTGAGGTGAGTCATTGTCAATCCGTCTCTGAAATGGTCCTGGATCAATTCATCACAGTCATGTATCTCCACTGCTACAGAATTACTTTTCTTGAGGTGTGCTTTGGAGAAATTCCCTCAGCTCACGGGGAAGAAAGCCATAGAAATGGCCATATGAAACTTGCTCCCTAACTGCAGCTATTCTTTTAAAGTCAAGATCGGAGCAGCATAATGTGAACAGTCTAACTTGAAGGCTACATGTATTGATCTTTCATTGAAAAATTTCATTACTTATATTCATAATCATATGGTGATAAGACTACATTGGAACAAGAGTATAAGAGGACTTCCAGCAGGTCTTTTTATTTTTATTTTTATTTTGAGATGGAATCTCACTCTGTCACCCAGGCTGGAGTGCAGTGGTATACTCACAGCCACTTCAGCATCGACCTGCTGGGCTCCAGTGATCCTTTCGCCTCAGCCTTCCATGTAGCCAGAACTACAGGTGCATGCTACCACAACTGGCTAATTTTTAAAAAAATTTACAGTAGAGATGGGGTCTCGCCAAATTGCCCAGGCTGTTCTCAAACCCGTGGGCTCAGGCAATCTCATCACCTCAGCCTCCCAAAGTGCTGGGATTACAGTCTTGAGCCACCACGCTCGGCCGCAGCAGATCTTAATTATCACAATTCATGAGTTAAATCTCCATGTAGTGTAAGATGCATCATCATTTTATGTACTAAGAATGAAATAAAAGCCGTCAATTAAATTAACACAGTGCCTTATCACTTCAAATTTTTATTTTGCATCAATTAAAGGTGTTATTTCATATACAAATATTTTTACCCTATATCACTTTTTGAGCTTAAGTACAAAAGAAAATATCAGAAAAACAAATTAGTGACGTATTCCTAACCTTTCTTGACAGTCAGAATCCAACTTTGAACTATATTTTGACTCCAAACTTTTCAAGTCCATGTTTTTCCATACTGTACCACCTCTGAGCCATCAAGAACATCGGTGATGCATCATTTGATTAGAGTATTTCACTGTAGTCTCTGGGGTTTCCTTCCAAGCTGCTGTATCCATTCTGCAATTGTGCTGCTAGTACTTGAGGTAAGCATGTATGCACAGGCATCCACAACCATATCACAGCTGCTGCATGCCTGGAAGTAACTGTGTGGCACCATCAGCAATAAGAAGCCATTTTGATTTTAGGTTTGTTCAAATGGAAATGTGTGCAATTTAGAATTAATAACATATGGTAGTTTTTTGAACTTGTGAAACTCCTTAGCCTAGGGTTCATCAGTTGATTGATAAACAGAAAGAGTTCTTGGGCCTCTTAGATTCTGTAATTTTATTTGTGTTGTTTTGTTTAGGCAGGTCTCTTCCTAGAGGTCACAAGACAAGTTGAGACTATTTGATAACAAGTTGCAAATACAGATAGGTCTTATATTCCCCTACTCCCTTCATTTGGCACCACCTGATAGGCCCTAATCTGAAATGCAATTAGTTGGAAAGTTGACTTGATGAATGCAATATTTCCTACTCAGTGACGGAAGGGTAGGGTAAGATGGAGCAGGCTTTGAATTTCTGCATCTTAAAAATGCCTGTCATCCTCACCAAGATTAGCAGAATACCTCGTTTTATAGCAGCCCCTTTGTTTTGGGTCTTTTTGTTTCTTCATAAAAACTGTAAGAGACTGAAAAAGGTAGTACCCTCTAAATATCACAGCTATAGTCCCCTTAAAGAGGAAATGGTGCAGTAGTCTAGTAAGAATATAGTATGCAAGGGATTGCCAAAATCAGTGCTGTTTCACCACCTGCCCCATGGCTGGAGCCCATGACATTTCAGAACTCCCTGGAGCCCCATAGGGTCATTATTTTGAAAATTATGTTTGTCTCATCACTTTATGAAGCATTTTGTTTGACTCTGTTTCACTTTGATTACACAAAAACCCAACTGCTTTAACTTTAATTGCCGTTAATCAAAAATGCTGTCTGCCAACATATCTCTCAAAGCCAATTTACCATGGCACAAAAGTAGCAAAGAATCATAGTGCTTGTACTTTGCGATAATTATTTATTTACCTGTTGAAAGTGCAATGATTTAAAATGTATATTCACAATTGGGAATGCCAGTTGTGTGCTTGAAACAGGAAATGTGAAGTAGAGGTTTTCAAACCGTGCAAATGTGCAAGAGAATGATTAAAATTCTTAACAACCTGAAAGCACTGAGGATGGAGATGGATACAGAATTCATTGTCCCTGAGAGTCCCCACAATGAGTTGATAGTGCAGAATTCCCCTGACCACAATTAATGGATCCCTGATGAAGAGAAATAGTCCATCTTAAAAAGGCAGAGGCTGTTTGCTTAAAATATGAGTTTGATTATGTGTGGATGCAAATGAGGCCACGTGGATGACTCCAATGTGTGAAAACACGTTCCAGAAGTACACAGAGCCATTCATTTTAAAATGACGTTTTACAAAGCCAATCTTGCAAAGTTAGAGGAAAAATTCCCAGAATTTTTTGAAACTAAAAAGGAACACGTATTGGCCAGGAGCAATATGATTCAAAGTACCATTAAACAGATAAGATGAATGCTCAAAACTCCCTTCAAGACTCATTATACAATCTCTCTAGAAGAAAAGCTCACATATTGATCGTTGGGCACAGTGGCTCGCGCCTGCAATCCCAACACTTTGGGAGGCCATGGCAGGAAGATTGCTTGAGCTCAGGAATTTGAGACCAGTCTAGGCAACATAGCAACACCTCATCTCTACAAAACAAAAAAATAAAGGCATGACTGGAACTGTGTAGATAAAAGTAATGCACACCTGTAGTCCCGGCTACTTGGGAGGCTGAGGCAGAAGAATTGCCTGAGTCCTGGAAGTTGAGGTTGTGGTGAGCCATGCCACTGCACTCCAGCCTAGATAACAGAGATCCCAACTTAAAAAAGAAAAAGTAAAGTGTTTTTTAAAAAAAGACAAAAGTAAATTCACACACAGAGAAAATTTGCTGAAGTTCTAAACTGGAGATGGGGTCAAAACAGTTTCAAATGAAAAAAAAAGAATAGTCAACTTGCAATGGCACCATTGTTGAATGATACTGTTAAATGGCCTGTTTTAATGTGCTCGAAAGACATATGAGGGGCGACCCCGCAAAAAACCCAGAATTTATTTATAAAAAATTGTGTATTTATTCTTACATGCTTAAGCTTCAGTCACCTTCACCTCCATTTGATGCAATACACCTAACAAGACACTTTTTCCACTGCCAACGCAGTTTTTGCACTTGTCAATTTTGCTGCCCTGTAGCGCTTCTGCCATTTTTTGTTTCACCTCTCCACATCGGCAGAACATTTCCCTTCGAGGACTTTTTTCATCCAGGGAAACAAACAAACCAAAAAAAGTTACTTGGGGTGAGATCCGGTGATTAGGAAGGTGAGTCATCAGGTTGTCATACCATTTTTGGTCAAAAACTGCTGAAGACTCAACACAGTATAAGCAGGGACATTGTCATGGTGGAAGAACCAATCACCCGTTTGCCACAACTCGGGATGTTTCTTCTGCAAATCGTGATACACAACAACGCTAGCTGGTACATTGATGGCAATGGATTCCTAGACACTAACCTAGCAGGGGAAGCCTGAACAAGGGGCCTGACCTCCAAAAGATAATTCCATTTTATTGGGGAGGTCCCCCCTGTACTTAACTTCCGTTTTCAAGATGGCAAAGTGAAAACACTGAAAAAGATCAAAAACTAGAAAATCAGGCTGGAGGCAGAAGTTGAAAACAGATGCATTGTCTGCCAGTCTATAAAATGAGCAGACGGGTTGCCAGGTTCCCACCTCAACACTGTCGTTAAACAGCTGTACCTTTCAAATCCTTGCAGAAGATACAAGGCTAGTCTCCACATAAGCTGAACTGGAAATACCTGACCCATGAAAAGGTACTGGTATGAATAGAGATACATATAGGGAGACGAAGTGAACAATCTGCAAGCTGAATGATAAAACCTCTCTCTCCAAACCTCCTTTCAGATACTCAGGTCCAGAATACCAGAGCAAAGCTTCCATGCCTCAGGAAGAAGCCTGAAAGGTCGTTTCCAAGAGGAACTCAATCACCAAAAGAAAAAAGACCTAGCTGGTCACCCATAGCCCTACAGTAAAGCTCATCATTCAGTAACTCTCAGCCATCCACACACTCTCCACAAGCATTTTAGTACTTTGTATGATTATAAATGGATAGCCAAGGATCACCAGAAATTGGAGGAAAGTTTCTCACATGAAAGAGAAGTCAAGCCTACTAATTAGATTAAAATCAGTGGTTCTCTTCTACTAAAAGAAGAAAGAATATCAGATAAATGGAGACCATGTAGGAAGAAGAAGAAAATGAAAAAGAAACAACAATAAGAACCACTAGAAGATAAGGAAGGATAATATACCCATAAAATAAGAACTAGGAAGAAGGTAACATCAAGAAAGAGCTCTTGGAAATTTAAAAAATATATATAACAACAAAAGTTAAAACAAACAAAGAATGGAGTTGGAAGAAATATCTTCAAATGTAGAACAGAATAACAAAAGAGTAAATAAAAAATAAGAAAATCAGAGGCTCAATCCAGAAAGCCCCAAATCTGAAGAACAAGAATACATTTTTTTAAAGCCAGAGACGGAAAGAAACAGAGAGGAGAGCAATAAATAAGTAAAATTCCAAGAATTCATGTAAGAAAACTTCATATAATTGAGTTTTAGGTTTCAGACAGCAAGGGCCCCACTGAGTATCTAACACAACAAATGCAAGAAGGCCACAGTAAGTCACAGAACTGTGGAATTTCAGAGTACTGGGGATAGAAAGAAGATATCAAAATATCCCCCAAAATGAAAAACTAGGCACACGCAATAAAGCAAGAATGAGAATGCCACTGAACTTCTTGACATCAACAATGGAAGCCTGAGAACAAAGTCATGGTGCCTTCAAAATTTTGAGAGAAATTTTTCAGCACGCAATGCTTGGATGAACCTTATGTAGAAAAAAGAAATGAAAAGGCATACATATATGTGTAAGTACACATACCAAAAGGAAAATAAGAACATAAAAACATTTCACAAAGAGAATAAATACTTTTAAAATGTTGGTTAGATACTAAAACTCAACATATTGATGAAAGAAAGCATGCACAATGATTATTTGGTCATCTTTTCATCCCTTTAATGCATTTACAGTGAAGATGTGCTTGAAAAACAATTGTTATTAAAATTCTCCAGCAAAACCACCTGGTGAAGAAAGAGTAAGTTTATGAGTTTTTACGAAGGCTGACACAGACACACACAAATATATAGGCAAATTCAGACAAACTTATAAAAAGAAAAACTTCAGGAGAAGCCATGTCGACGCCACTGCTCACCCCCAATCATTGTATCCCATATTGGAGACCTCCTCAAAGAGTCTGACACCCCATTAGCTCAGCATGGTTAAAAGAATGGTTAAAATTACTTTCAATATATGTGTATTGTAAATTGAATAATTCTCTTCTACAGCAAATCTGCAATGCACAAGTAAGTGACTTTTATGTAGGCTTGGCAGAAGGTGCTAGTGAGGATATTTTTATGCTGGATTTGGTTCTTATTTTTACACACAGAGGAATAAACCTCTATAATCATAAAAAAAATCTGGGCAAGCTGAATAAATCCACTCTTCATCCTAATGATACAGTGATTCACAGAGTTGGCTACTTTAACAAACTCACACAACATCAGAAAGGTAAAAAAGGTGAATGTTTTTGCAACACAAGACAAGACAGCTGCTATAAGAATGAAGTTTGGGAGCTGGATGAAAAGTACTGATCAAATTATTTGAGACATTTAGTTCATTCACTTATGATAAAAATTGAAGTATTAATGCTAAAATTAAAGATATGATCAGAAGCACTCTTCTGACATTGAGAGTTCTTTGAACATGTTTCCCTTACACAAAGAGACAGGAGGAGAGAGACAAAGAGAGATCAATGGACAAGAGACCCTCTGAATAATGACTTACCCCTTTAACAGGAAGGCAGATGTTCACAACAGGAGCCGAGAGACACTTTATGTCACCACCCCCTTTAGCAATATTGTAAGCTTCTCTTCTCAGTGGTTATGAAACTTCTATTTATATGGATCTGGACACCTAAAATATCAAGAAACCAAGACCAAAGGACATGGCTGGACTGTGAAACTCATTTGTGATACTGGCTATCTCTCCTCAATTCAACTCAACTTTCCAAAGTTGATAAGCTTCCATAAAACCGCATCTTTCTGTTTCACTAAGACCAGCAATAAATATTTTTGCTTTTCTCTCAATGGTAATTAACTTCAAATATTAATGTATGATTAAAAGAAACATGTGAATATCATAGAGCGGAATCCAAAATTTGCATAAATGTTTAAGATAAAACACAAGACTTGTGAGAAATTCCACTTGACTTTCTCTTCTCAGGATTCCTCGAGGTGTCTACATTGACTTGTCTCTGTCACAGGAGCTTGCTTGGAAAACAAGAGATCCGACAATTAAGTTCGCAAACTCATCCTAGAAAAAGTGCTCCATACCTCATTGCTGAATATCATTACAATCACCTTTGAAATACTCCCCTGGAAGTTATGTACTGATGCCAGCACCTAATCCACCCATCAAAGCAATTTTGGAACTCTTTCTGGAATACCCATCTGCACTGTCATCGTATTACCCGTGATGTCCTGAATGTCACCAAATGTCTTTCTTTCAAAATTTCCTTTATCTTTGGGTAAAGAAAAAAGTCATTGAGCCGGGCTCAGTGGCTCAGCCTGTAATCCCGCGCCTTTGGGAGGCTGAGGTGAGTGGATTGCCTGAGCCCGCGGGTTCAAGACCCACCTGGGCAAATTGGCGAGACCTCATCTCTACAGTAAATCAAAAAATTAGCCGGCTGTGGTAGCATGCGCCTGTAGTTCCAGCTACCTGGAAGGTTGAGGCGGGAGGATCACCGGAGCCCAGCAGGTGGAGGCTGCGGTGGCCGGAAGCGGCCACTGTGCTCCAGTCTGAGTGACAGCGTGAGACTCCAACTCAAAACAAACAAACAAACAAAAAAAAGTCATTGGTGGCCAGATCAGGTGAGTAGGGAGGGTGTTCCCATACAGTTATTTGTAGTGCTGCCAATGTAAGTACACAGTAGCAAGTTCGCAAGCTTAACTGTCAGACCTCAGTAAAAACAATGACAGCTCTGAATGTATTGAATATTCATAAATATTCAGCAAACATTTATGGCATAGCTTTTGCAACAAGCATAGATTTCTGCCTGTCCTCGTGTCTCTGAGGGAGCAACTGCTCCCCCATTTTCAGTCCATGGGGTTCAGGTGAAACCGACCCTTCCACCCTCCAACCCCAAGGTTAGGAACTCCATCTCCCCAGCCTACTAATTGTTTCGGAAATGGGCATTTGGCACAAACCAAGCTACTAGGGTCACCCCTAGGGCTTTCATTAGAACAGTTAGAAGGAGACAACCTCTTATTTCTGGGCTCTGTAGTCTAGAAATGCTGGTCGCTCTAATTGCCTCCCCATGGAGAGAGTCTGCCTGGGAATTAAGCCAACATAGAGGGAAGCACAGCCGAAAGACAGCAAGAAAGGCCATCTTGATGACATCATCTGTCCCCCGTATCCCACCATGCCTGGAGTACTATACCTCACTACCTCACTGCGGAAGTTTTTTTTTTAATCTATCTGGGTCAATAAAGTCTGATTTTTGCTTTATGCCAGTTTGAGTTAGATATACTCCTGTCACCTGCAACCCAAAGGGTACTCATGCTCTTAATTCAGATCCAGTTACCACACCAGCCTGTGGGCTACAATCGCAAATTAGATAAGTCAGTAGGTATTAACGCAGCTTCCACAACAAAGAACAGAGAGGGACAGCAGAGTTTTTGGTTAAGGGGACTGGTTTCACAGTCAGATATGCTCAAACTCAGGGGCTTGCTGTGCTGATTATTAGATGCGCAACCTTCAGCTGTCTTCATCTCTAAAATGGGCATTATTGTACCTACCGCTCAGCCTTGTCTTAAGAATTATATGAGATTCTACATGAAAATCTAGATTTAGCTAAATGCCCAGTACAGTATGGCTATTATAAGTAAAGGAGACATGACAGAATTCTACACCCACCATTCCATGTCATTTTAACAGATAGAATTTAGTTCTCCTACATCCAAATCTTTCTTGAACTAGGGCAAGCATTCCCAGAATAACTGCTATGGTCTAGGAGACACTCCTATTCATCAGCCAAAGGTCTACACGCTTGCTGTCCACAGTGTGGGGTATACACGATCATAATGAGGTTATCACTTCAGATTAGGAGAATATCTGGGACACTATTTCCTCTTATCACCCTCCTATGCCAAGACATTGCAGGCATACCTACACACAGACTACAGCTGTTCTGAAAACTGATCAGAGGGCTCACAAATTCTCTTGCCTGCAGGTGAACTCTTCTGAGAATTTCTATTCTGGCGTTCAGGGCAGGCTGCTTCTCAACTTCAGAATGAAGATCTGAGAAAAATCCTCTTTTCCTTACAAGCTAAGTGTCTACATCCTGTAGAAGGAGGCACAATTATACACATATACACAAACAATATATACATATATGTATATGTGTATATATACAAATATGTATGTATATGAAGTTCTGAAGTGTTACCACCAAACACCAAAGAGTTTAAAATAAAAGCAGTTTTTAAAAGAACTAGAACAAAATTTCTAGCAACCCTGACCCATCAACCTTCCAGGAACAGAGCATTAACCGTGGAAGACTCAAAGATCCATCGAGGTAACTGCCACTCTGACCCCTAGAAGATGCCATCTTTACCTCGGGAGGACTGTATTTTAAGTCATGTAGTCGTATCTTACACCCCCCCCCAACTTGAATTCACTATATTTCACTCTTTCATCACACAGTACGCACCTAGATATCTGTACTGTCTGTTCTCACTTGGTCATGTTTTAGTTTGGGATGACATCATTAATACTAATAATAGTTCCAACAATCACTACCACCACTCACTGTGCTTTTTATGTGTCAGAATTTTGAAAAGGTGGCAATATTAATCCAACTTTACTAGATAGCTCTGTATTCTTTCTATTCATAACACTTATCACAACTGACACTGTATCATTTGTGTGGTTATCTGTTTAATGCCGGGCGCTCCCATATACTGTAGGTTCTGTGAGATCAAAGTCTGTTTCCTTTTTCTTTTTTATTTATCAGCCAAAGGTCTACATGCTTGCTGTCCACAGTGTGGAGTATATACACGATCATAATAAGGTTATCACTTCAGACTAGGAGAATATCTGGGACATTATTTCCTGTTATCATCCTGCTATGCCAAGAAAGTGCAGGCATACCTATACACGGAATACAGCTGTTCTGAAAACTGACCAGAGGGCTCAGAAATTCTCTTGCCTGCAGGTGAATTCTTCTGAGAATTTCTATTTTGGTGTTCAGGGCAGGCTGCTTCCCAACTTCAGGATGAAGATCTGAGAAGAATACTTTTTTCCTATAATTACAAGCTAAGTGCTACATCCGGTAGAAGAAAGCACAATTATACACATCTACACAAACCATATATACATCTTCGTGTATATGTACAAATATGTATGTGTGCATATATCTCATCATGTTATTCTCAGCACCTAGCTAACGCCTGGTACATGAGAGAGACCCAAAGAACATCTGCTGAATGAGTAAATAAACCAATGTGCAGACAGTGATATTAAGTTTAGAAAGTAAAGTAAAATATATTAGGCCATAGCCAATTACACCTGGCAGATCATCAGGCTAGGTCTACCTCCAGTGACTGAACTCTTTCCCCTGCAACGATAGCTCTAATTTATCTGAGTCTTCACTAATTTGAGTTTATTTTATGATAAAAAGTATACCAAGGTAAACAACTGCCATAGCGACTAATGGTGCTTTGATATTTAAATAAACTTTCTCAACTCGCAAGCTGATGTTTTAATTTAGATAAACTTTCTCTACTTCTTGCAATGAGCAGTAGCAACAAAGGTAAGAAGCATACAATCAACATACATCTCATACTACACGTCTAGGCTGCTCAACCTCTCTGGCAGCCCTAGGGATGACACAGCTGTTATAACAGGCACAATTTCTCAGGGGAAACATGGCCTGAATGTGATTACCTGGAAGTGACATCATGATTTATGACACAATTTTCTAAATTCTAAAGCTGTAATTTACAATAAATCAGGCAATATCTATGTGGAACCTGGTCTCCTCTTAATTAGGGTTATCTGTATTATCTACTTTCTTCCAATTTTTTATTTTTAAAAACTATGCAAAACATGAAATGCAGACAGACTCAAAGGATCCACAATTTGGAGTACCCAGGAGGTTAAAAAAAAAAAAAGAAAAGAAAAATAATATTTTTAATAATTTTTTCAGGATTCTCCAGAAATGTGTAATGCATCGATACTGTAAATATATCAGAAAACACAATCCATGTTTTAGTTTTACTGATACGTTTTGGTGGCGCTTTTTTCCTTTTTGAAGAATATGGAATAAAAATTAACAACATGAGCCAGTGACAGAGCTACAAAATGAAGAGACCCTGAGTTTTATTTTTAGGAGTATATTTTAGAAGAGTGATACAATTACTAGCACAATATAATCTGTATTCCTTAAAATATCAGAAAGTGGTCTATAAAATGAATCACACTATTTTCAATCCCTCCCCATTTTGGATACCTGTTTCCTACCAGCTTGATGGTTTGCATCAATATATCCTTTGAAGGAGGTAAATGTGTAGGACCTAACTGTAGTTCAGTTAGAATCCAATATAAAAAGGGGGCTTGTTTTCATTTTTATTTTTTTGGCTCAGTTCACCAAGAACAAAACTATGACGTTCATGTGTCTTTGAAGTATAGAAGAATCTGCTTAGCTTTGCTTATAAAACATGTTATTTTATTTATTTGGCAAAATCCAAATGTTCAAATGACATTTGGTGGGAGAATCATTTCCTGGAAAGTAAAGTCCTGGATGAGGAAGTAAAGAGACCTGGGCACACACAACTAAGCTGTGTGTGTACAAAAGGCATTCAGAATCCCCTGTAAGAATAGGTATTCATTTTGAGCTTTTGGCTAAGAAGTAGTAACTTAAGCTGGGAGAAAATAAAAGCATCTTAGTGTATAGAGGCATTTGGAAAGTAGTAAATGCCTGTGTTTTAAATGGTAGTGAGCACAAGCAGAACAGATGGTACTAGAAGCTGGGGCTGGGGTTGGGGGAAGGAAGTGGAGAAAATATTTGGAGAATTAGAGATCAAGTACGTACTACGTTTGCACCTAAATTTTTTTTCCCTTTTTTCCTAAGATGCACCATAAGTTATTAGTAAAGCATAAAGGCTAAATATTTATGCTATTAAGTCAATAATTCGAGATATAAAAGTCAGATGAACTAGGCAACAATACCCACCTCTCTTTCATCTACCCTCCAAGAAGTCTCAGCCCTGCAATCACGTGCCTTGGCAAGTTAGCCAAGGATCAGTGGAAATTACCCCACAATTTCAGCCCCTTTATGATGAAAACATGTTGATTCCGGTGGCCAAAGTTCTTGTGGGTCACTAATAGGTCATGTGTGTTGGTATGAGCACTTTTGTCTCTGAGCCTTCAGCTCCTCAGAGCGTCTTTTTCAACTCCAGGTCTTGAGGATTAAATCTAACCCTAGCTTTGTCCTCTGCTGAGCTCTGGAACTGGCCGTCCTTCCCTATGACATGGAGACTAAGGTTAGGCAGGCCAAACTACATCTTGGTGAAACATTGGGAAGGATCCAGAAAGAAGCAAAAAGCATCTTTGTAGGAAAAGAATCACTGTTTAGGTTTCCATAAGAAGAGAATGAAATATTCACAAAGCTATACTGTTTGAAACTGAATCATCAATTAGCTACCACCAAAATATACGGCTTTAGACTTGAAAATAATCTTCGATGAGGATAACTTATTACTTAATTTAATTATAGTTCTTATGAGAGACATTCCAGGAACAGGCAGCCCTAAATAATTCCTTTATGTCTTAACTCCCTTTTGACTCATTCATTGACTTGCCATTTATTCTCCAGCCACACTGAGAAAAAGCAAGAGAAAGAGAGAAAGAGGCTACATACAGTTACACGCGTCTTACTATCTAATAAGTCAAATGATACTTTCCAGGAAAAAATAAATCATCTTTTTCTTAGCCTTAAACTCTGATGATTCTATCATTTGGATATTTATAAGAGGAAAATTGAAAATAATGGGCAACGTCCCAATAGCAGCTTTACCAAGAACGAAAGAACATTCTTTATATGACCATTTTATGTGTTCTCATTAACCTCGCTTTTGAAAATTCACCCCCTAAAAACAAAGGACACACAACGCCTATAAATCTGTCCTCATGGTGAATTAATACACTTTGTAATTAATTAAAGTGCCTTCATTTTAATTACCACTAGTTTTTATGTTTGATTTTTGTGGAAATCAAGTAGCCATTTAATTCTGAGTAGCTGTCTTCTCAAAATAATCATTTCTGTGACCCAGTTGGTGTTCTGCAACACACACTCCCCAGTGGGGTAATTATTCTTTTTTTCCTGATTAACTTTTGCATAAACAGAAGAAGGCCCAGAAAGGGGAGTGGCCTGTGCCTGGTGCATCCTTGCACCCCCCCACCCTGGTTCTGCTATACGATCCAAGCTACTCGTGCCCCCTGCCATATCCCTGTCCTGCATTCTGTTCTTGGGACGTACTGTTCTCAGAGAGCAGTTAGGAGTGAGACTTCAGTTGATAGAATTGTCTTGACCACAGGGTTTGCTGCTAAAACATGACTTGTGCTACCCTTACCAGCAATGTCTACATTTTAGTTGCCGAAATCTCTTCCCTAGAAAACCACTGTGTGATGAGCCACTGCTCATTTAAGGAGTCCCTTAAATGACATTGATCCCCCACATTCCAACTTTTTCCATGCAATTAACAGATTCAGCTAAAAGCACCAAGCTATGGGCTCTCCACACCATAAGTAAATACAAATCATCCATTATTACAGGAGAAAATGCCCAGCTTCCCTAATAAAGAAACACAGCCCTGTCATCCTGCAGACCAAAATGACCGAAAGGCATAAAACATTAGACTTGATAATTCTACTTTGGGGATGCAGTCTGAGAAAACAATCCAAAAGCTAAATAATCATTTGCATAAAGATGCTTACATCAATACCGTTTATGATAATAAGCAATTAGAAAGAAGCAAGCCAATTCATAGTATATTATGTCCTATAAATGAATAATGTGTTGTTAAAAAGAGCACAAGTGAAGTTAGTTGCATGAGATGACAGAAATCTGATATGCAATATTGCAGTTAATATCATATTGTACACTGAAAAAATGTGTATAAGGCTAGAGCTCGTATTAAGTGTGCTTACCACAAAAAAGAAACAGTACAAATGTAAGCACACAGTTGTAGAAGTTATATGTAAAATAATGCTAAGTAGGAAAAGTAGAGCATCATGTTACACACTATGCAAAGTGTAGAAACACACAGATAAAAACTGGAAGCAAATGTAAGGTTTTAAACAGGGATTTGATTTCATTGTTTTCCCTTTTTTCTGCTAAATTGATTCAATGTTTAATGACTTAAAAAAAATCAAAATAGTTGACAAAGTGGAAGAGGACAGGTCCTCAGACACAAATGCCTCCTGGAGTTTTGACTTGCACAAAGAGTATGGTTGTTATGTTTAATGATAACTCAATGCCTCAGCCCTCCTGGTGGTCAGGCTCCATCACGCTGCCACCAGTCAGGCAGCATTGATTGATGACTTCAATAGAACTAGCCAAACAGAACCAGATATGGGTCAGTAGATTTTTACCACTGGGGCTATATTACATTTATATATGAGACGTGCCCAAAGATCTTCACAGCAGACTCCGTGCTCTACATTTCCTTAAAGTGACGTCTACACTAGCCAAAAAAATCTGAAAATAATTATCTCCTATGCAGAGCTGCTCTGTCTCTACTAGTGTGAACTAAGGTTCACAACTACATACTACAAAATCATTCCTTCTTCATTTAAAGTACAAAAAGTAGATGACAGTGGCATACTAATTAGTGTCTTAATCCCTGCTCAAAATAGCACAGCTTACAAAACAATTCTGGCAGTTCCCACACAATGTCAACAAAAACTCGAACATGCATAGCACTTTACAGTATATAAAATGCTGTTGTAAACATTAGTTTATGCCACCAAAGATCCTTACGTTAGTTAAAATTCAGCTTAGCTTACATTAAAATGGAGTGTCAAGTTCTAGCAGCTTTCTAATTGCAAGGAAAAACTAGGCAATTAAAAGAAGTATATTTAGAAGAACTACTTCTCAGACAGCTATGATATGAAAAATGAATTCACTAAAGCCAGCAATTTTGCTAATCCAAAATAAGGCGAACGAATATCAAATCTGCCACAAAGCCTCATTCTTTTTCACGTGTCCTTGCAATGCTGTGTATTCCAGTGGCAGGAGAGAGACAATTTATTATTCATTCCTAAATACAACAATTCAACTGTCATACCTATTGTAATTCAGTAGACATTTATTCGGTGTTGACTATGTGTCAAGCTCCAGGATACATAAAAAGACGAATAAAACAAGGCCCCTAAGGGGTCTTCTAAGGTAGAGCGATGGCCCTAACAAGCTGGCGATCCAATTGAGCCCTTCAAACTTTGGGATAACAGACAGAACACACAAGTTTATTTCTTCTCCCAAGTCTCCACTGCAGTCATAATAAAGAGATAAAGATGGCATAAAATCACAGGATCAGAGGATGGGAGGGGAGCCATCAACAAACAAAAAGAGATGTTTACAAAAGCAGGTAGAAAATAGTGTCTAAAGAAGCAGAATAAAGGGAGCCCAGCAGAAAATACACCTTTGGGAGACCTACAGCTCAGGAAGGAGCTGACCTGCCCTGCAGAAACCCAGAAAGACTCAAGGTTCAGAACTGTCAGGTACTCTGAGCATAATACAGGGCAGACCACAATGGCTACTAACTAGTGGGAACTAAGTAAAAGTAACAGACTGAACTGTTGCCTCCTCTTCCTTGTTGTCCTGCTGCTAAGGGCTAAATTACCAGGATTCTTGACGTCAGGAAGCAAGGAAAAGAAAACATTCTATAAGCTTCCAGAGAGAAAAATAAAGTCATCTACAAAAAATGTAGAATCAGATTTACATCAGACTTCTCATCGGAATCATACAGGCTAAGAAAGATCACAAGAAATGCCTTCCAGTTACAATAGGGAGATTATTCTCAGTCTAGAAGTCATATCCCATCAACCTCGTAATCATCAGGACAGAATAAAGACATAACTAGACATGCATGGAAGAATAAAGACATTACTAGAGACCATAGACTGATAATGCATAAAATTTGCTTCTCATTCACCCTTCCTTAGGAAATTATTTGAATTTCTGTTCAAAGTTAGGTAGGAAATTATTTGAATTTCTGCTCAAAGCCAGGAAGAAAAAGGGATTAAATTCCAAAAACTGGATTCAGCCCTGAGGAACAATGAGGGTTCATCCAAGAGCCAGGGTTAGGGTTAGATGGGTATGCAGCTGATCCCAGGTCAGTCAACCTAGAAGAAAGCACTAGGGAGACAGGAGGAATTAGGTGATTTCTTTTCACAGAAGGGATTCCACTGATTTGATACTATTCTTGAGACCTGGAGACACTGGATAAACTTAAGTAGGTGACAAAGACAAACAAAGCAAGCAAAGTAAAAAAAAAGACTATAGAAATCTGTATAGGAAAGGAAATATAATCCTAATATATCACTTGGCTCCTCAGTGACCTATATTTTTTCATCATAACATAAAAACTATTTATTATCAACTCTAAAATTTAAGATATAAGGAAATCTCTGATGGCTTAATCGTGAGTATGCAGATGTTATCAACATTGATAACATGAAAATTAAAAGACAAATGTTAAAGACTGGGAGAAGAAAGATAAACAAGAAAGCTGAAGGAAGCGGAGGGATGCTATTAATTCCCGTGTTACAAAATGAGGAATCAAGAGACACCATTTACAGTTGACAACACAAAAAAGTGTTGTGTTAAGTGTTAAGAATTTGACCAACAGAGGAATTATAAATAGTGATAGGCTTGTATTGGGAGACAGGAATTTAGTGAAATCGGTTGATACAGGGATATTTGCCTTTTTCATCATAGTGGGAAGTCAATAAATAATGACTAAAATTGATAAATCAGGTAATAGTATAAATTAAAAGAAGTAGGAAAAATATTTTTGAACTTCCTTGTATATCAATATGATAAATTTTCTAAAAGAGATAAGAGTAAAATGATTTTTTCTGTGTTTTGGAGATATATTTTGCTATATATACTTTTATGCTTTTTATTTTGTAACCATGCAAATGAGTTACCTTTTCAAACAATTAAATAGTTAACATAATTTAAAACATTAAAAAAACTGTTTAGCAACAACCCAAAGGCACAATTTTAACATGTAAAGATGGTTCCTTTTTCAGATGGGAGGTATTAAACAGGGAGCTAGTGCTTGTCGTTATAAACTCACTTGCACAACACTTTTTAACAATTTGTGAGTATTAATTTTGATTGTAAAATTAAAAATCAATTTTGACTGTAAAATTAAATACATAAAAATGAACAAGCACCTCAAATGGAGTAAAAGACTTCTGTAAGACAAGATTCCCTTAGGAGGAAACAATTGTCACATAAAAATACAAATAACGAATTGTCCTCTATACTCTCCTTTCTCCCATTTTCTCCAAGGTTTCCTCCCTCCTATCCTTCCCAAGAGATATTCATAATAACACAATTTCCAAATAAAATATTCTTAGACATTAAAAATAATATAGAAATATATGCAATGCCTTAAAGACTTAATAAAAATTAACTAGAATTAATTTTTTGCCTTTAAAATTTATATAAATGAGGGAGGAAATAGATGTAAACTATTACATTACTCATCATGAAAAGAAATGAAAACTTAAATTAGTGTATCAACTTTGATAGACTATATTGCCAATCATAAAATGCTTTATCATGCATAATTAGTAACTGATGTGAGTAAAAAATATGTCTAAAATTACTACCAAAAATATTTTTGTATAAATAAAAAATACAAAACCATTCATTTAAAAAAACTTTTCAGGCCATTTACCAGTGAAAATGCACTAGCAAAGATCAATTAGTGGATGTAACCAGTTTATAGCCATTAATATCTAGTTAGGGTAAGAATCTGGTGAACTATAAGAGTCTATCAACCACATCACATTTTCGGACCCAAGTGAGGTTACTAAGGCTTTTTCAAAGTTCTAGTCTGTTTGTTCAATCAGTCATTTGATATGTCCTGGGGAGCAGACTGAGGAAATACCAAAGAACAGATCCTATCCTCTAACTGTTCACAATGTGTGTTGCAGTGGAGAGAGCATGATCAGTAAACAAGAATGGTTCAATATGAAAAGTGCTCTAATGGAATTAAGACTATGGTGCAATGGGAGATATAGAATAGAGAAATGTATTAAAGGTTGTAAAAAGAGGGTAGGGAAGGAAAGAAGAGAATTATGAAACATATTGTAGGATCCAAGTGTGAATTTCACTTGTATTCCTGTCAAATTTCATCATGTTAAATATAGCTCATCCAGTTTATTGAGCTATTGAATCGTGATACTATATTGACACTCACTCCCAATATGTACCACATATATAGTACTGTATCTAAAATGCTGATGTTAAAGTTGAATAAGAAAAAGGGAGGACACCAACAACAAAAATTTCACAGCCATCTACAGACAAAAGTGCCTTTGTGGAAACTTGGGGATTCAAGTAAGAAACTGTGAAACCCAGGTGAAGCCCCAAAACTAGGAGGGCCTTCTGAGATGACAGAACTGCACACAGGTGACAGACACACATACCATGACCCTAGTTCCAGACTCAGAAATGGTTCCCATACCCCCATGACCTCAGCTACAGATCAGTTTGGTCATGGTTCTTCTATCAGAACCATCTACCCTGGGACTCACAAGGAGTCATGCCTACTCATGCCTTACTGACCTCAGTCTAGACAATGGACCAGAAATGGCTATGAGGCTTGGCCCCAGCCCCTCTCAGCAGTGGTCAGAGATCAGTCCAGCTGGTCTCATGGGGTCTCAAAGGGACACATGCTTGTCTGAGTCCCTGGAGAAGGCTTGTCAACCTCAGTCCCACAGCAGACCCTGAAATTGCTCTGTGCCTGACTCTAGCCCTTCTCAACAGTGATCTAAGAACAGTCATACCAGCAGCACTAGTTCTCTGGGCAAGCCTGCCAACCTTGGTTGCAGCTATGGGCCCTAAAATAACCCTGGAAATTGGTTCCAGCTACTTTCAGCCATGGACCAGGGCAGTCACGGACCCAGAGAAAGATACAGCTGTCAACAAACAGGTCTGCTGGCTATAAACCTTGAAGCAGAACCTCATTCTAGAATCTGTCACAATATCCAAGGTTTTGGAGACAGTCTAGTTCACCCAGGGATCAGAAAGTTTCCATGCCCACTACAGCCCCTGGTAACAGGCTCATCAACCATGAACTCCACTGTGGAAACAATAGCAGCCACATGATCCAGCTCTAACTACATTCAACAGTGATGCTAGAGGCAATTCAATTAGCCCAGGAACCTATCAGGAGAAAGCCTTTACCTGTCAAAACCAGTATGTAAAGACTAGAAGAAAAGAAGTCAAACTAAAAGAATTTCAGCCAAACTAACCAGACAACTGTAGGTTAAGCATCATTGTTTTTTTATTTTTTAAGGGTTATCCTGAAGATAAATCTTGACTCCAGCTTTAGAGGAAACAAGCTGACCTTGATGGATAGTGGAAGAAATCACAGCATATGTAATTCCTTGAATTAAAATTTACTGACTTTAAATAAATAATTTTGTCTGATGCTACATAGAGTTAAAAAAAAACAAAACTCTTTACAATAAAAAAGACTAGAAGAGGCACTTGCTCCTTCAAATGTACAAATACTAATACAAGGCTCCAGGAATAAAAAAGAATTAGGCAAATATGATACCATCAAATGAAACCAATAAATTGCCAGCAGTAAATGCCAAAGAAATGAAGATCTACAAATTGCCTAAAAGAGAATTCAAAACAATGCTTTCAAAGAAGCTCAGCAAGATGCAAGAAAATACAGTTAGATAACCAAATGAAATTAGGAAAACAATGAGTGAACAAAATGAGAAGTATAGTAAAGAAATAGAAATCATAAAATATGAAGAACCAAACAGTTATCCTGGAACTGAAGAATACAATGTCAGATTTTGGAAAATTCAAAAGAGAGTTTCAATAACAGATTCATTCATGCAGAAGGAATGATTCATAAACTCAAAGACAGGTCATGTGAAATGAGCCAATTAGAAAAAAAAGTAATGAAAAAAGAGTGAAGAAAGTATAAGAGGTCTATGGGGCATGATCATGCATAAGAACATATAATTTATGGGAGTTCCAGAAGGCAGGGGGTAGGGGAAGGGAAACTTATTTAAAGAAATACTGTCTGAAAACTTCACAAATCTTATAAGTAATACAGACATCCAGATTCATGAAGCTCGAAGGATCCCAAGCAAGACAACCAAAAGAGAAATACTCTAAGGCGCATTATACTCAAATTCTCAAAAATCAAAGACAAAGAGAGAATCTTAAAAGCAGCAAGAGATAAGAGATTTATCACATACAAGGAAACTGTCATAAAAATGTCAGTGGGCTTCTCAACAGAAACATTAAAGCCAGAAGGGGATGGGATAATATATTCAAAGTACCAAGTTCAAAAAAAAAACTACCAAAAAAAGAACTATTTTCAACAAAACAGTACTCCAGAAGTGAAGGAGCAATTATATTTTATTTTATTTTATCTTATTTTATTTCCAGAAAAATAAAAGCCTGAGCATTTCATATACACTAGATCTGCCTTACAAGAATGCTAAAGGTAGTTATTCTAGTTGAAACAAAAAAAGAAAATTAACAACATGAATACTTGTAAAAGTAAAAACTCAATGGTAATAGTAAATATATACTCAGACACAGAATATTCTAATACTGTAACAGTGAGTATAAATCATTTATATGTATTATATAAAGGCTAAATGACAAAAGTATTAAAAATAAACAGAGCTACAATAATTTTTTTAAAGTTACACAATACTAAAAGACATAAATCGTGACACAAAAAAGCCATAAAATATGGCTGGGGAGTAAAAGTGTAAAGTTTTTGTATGTGATCAAAGTTAAATTGCTATATCAGATTAAAATAAACTGTTATAGTTATAGAATGTTCTATATAAGCCTCATGGTAACCACTAAGCAAAAACTTATAGTAGATACACAAAAGATATAGAGAAAGAAATCAAGGCATATACAGTTAGAGAAAAAGTATCAAATCACAAAGGAAGAATGCAACAGAAGTAAAAAGAAAAAAAGAATCCACAAAACAACTATAAAACAGTTAATAAAATGGAGGTTGTAAGTCCTTACCTATTAATTATTATTTTAAGTGTAAATAGGTTAAATTATTCTGTTAAAAGACATAGAGTGGCTGGATGGATTAAAAAATAAGACCCAACCATATGCTACCTATAAGAAATTCACTTCAGCTTTAAGGACATACATAGACAGAAAGTGAAGAGAGAGAGAAAAAGATATTCCATGCAAATGAAAACCAAAAGAGAACAAGGGTAGCTCTACTATTGGCAGACAAAAATAAACTTTAAGTAAAAAACTGTAATAAAAGACAAAGAAAGGTAATTACATAATGACAAAAAGGTCAATTTGTCAAGAAAGCATATATATTGCAATTGTAAATATATATGCATCCAACATTAGAGCATCTAAATATATGCAGCAAATACTAATAGATCTGAAAATAGAGATAGAAAGTAATGCAATGGTAGTAGGAGACCTCAGTACTCTTACTTTTAACAATAATCATCCAGGAACAAAATCAACAAGGAAACAGTGGACTTGAACTACATATCAGACCAAATGAACTGCACAGACATATACAGAACATTTCATCCAACAGGAGCAGAATAGACATTCTTCTCAAGCATACATAAAATGTTCTTCAGGACAAAGGACTTGAATAGACATTTCTCCAAAGAAGACACAAAAATGGCCAACAAGTACTGTCTATGAAAATATGCTCAGCCCGGCTCGGTGGCTCAGCCTGTAATCCCGCGCCTTTGGGAGGCTGAGGTGAGTGGACTGCCTGAGCCCGTGGGTTCGAGACCCGCCTGGGCAGCGAGACCTCATCTCTACAATAAATCAAAAATCAGCCGGGCGTGGTAGCGTATGCCTGTAATTCCGGCTACTTGGAAGGCTGAGGCGGAAGGATCGCCAGAGCCCAGCCGGTCCAGGCTGCGGTGGCCGGGAGCGGCCACTGCACTCCAGTCTGGGCGACAGAGTGAGACTGCAACTCAAAAAAAAAAAAAGAAAATATGCTCAACAGCACTAATCATCAAGGAAGTACAAATCAAAACCACAGTGAGATGGCACCTCATCCCTGTCAGGATAACTTTTGTCAAAAAGATAGGAGATAAGTGTTGGTAAGGGTATGGTGAAAAATAAGCCCTTGTACACCTGGTGGAAAAATAGGTTGGTGCAGCCACAGTAAAAAAACAGTATGGAGGATCTTAAAGAAGTTAAAAGATAATACTACATGATGTCAAAAAAATAAAACTGAATACATGTGGATTTCAAAATTTAGGTATTAATGAAATTATATTTCAGGATACTGGGAGAGCTTGTAAATAAACCCATGGAGAGGTACAAAACATGATTTTGACAAAGAATGAAAATGAACAATACTTGATTTTTTTTTTTTTTTCCAACTAGAAAGGGGAGAATTCTTCCGTGGGGAGGAGTGAAGAAAATGATGCTAATCTGTGACCAGTTTTAAGAATAAACTATTAGACCGGTGATACAGGACCCTGGAATAGAAAGCGAGGATCGAATGCAGATGAATTCAAGAAATAAAACTAAATACAGAGATAAGTCTAGAAACCTAAGGTACAGTATGATGACTACAGACAATAATATTGTGTTGTATAATGTAAATTTGCTAAGAGAGTGGATTTTAGGCACTCTTACCACACACACAAAAATAAAGTTAACTCTGTGAAGCAATGGACATGTTAATTTGCTTGACTGTAGTAATCATTCCATTATGTGTATGTATATCAGAACATCAGGTTGTACACCTTAAATAATAAGTAAATAGGAAAGAAAGAAAATAAAAGGAAGTCCTGCAAAATGCCCAACCAACCGGGACATTCCAAGTTGATAAGAAGCATGGTCATTCAAACAATTACTTGTACCGAGCTTGTACTTTTCCATTTGGCTTTCATGATAAACCGATATAAACTCCTTCTAGCCCTGAAATCCTGTCCAAGAGAGAAATGAGGTATGCTGGAACCTGTCCTTGTTGAATCTACACTCAATCCTGGCTTTCCATGTCCCACATCACCTGCCTATTAGTCTATTCTTAAAACCAGGCAGAGATGGGCATTTTCTCCATTCTTCCCCAGGGAAGAATTCTCCCTCTTTCTATTTGAAAAAAAAAATAGAATTTTTACTCATTTTCATTATTTGTCAAAATCATGTTCTGTACCTCTCCTGGACTTATTCACAAGGTTTTCCCGTATCCTGGAATATAATTTCATGAATGCCTAAGTTTTGAAATCAATTACAGTTACATAATCTCTCATCTATCTGCTGTTATTCACCAGCACTGAAGGATAACAGTCCAAAAAGGAATTGGTATGGACTGCAAACAAACTTCATTAAAACGAAAGTAGAGTGAATGTATTCAGGAAAATAGAGTGAGAATTCAAAGCAGAATCCACAATATAAAAATGGCATTTCTCTGTGGTTTTAATTCTTTGAAAATAAACAGAACAATTATTTGCTTAAATGACTCAGTACCCATCTTTAATAACTATTACATACATAAAACTGCCCATCCCCAGAATGTGGGTGTTCTAGGTTCTGTCCTTGGTCCTCTGCTTCTCTCTAAATGAACTTATCCTCTGAAAGCCATCTACTATTTAAATGACTACAGATCTGCATCTCTAATGTGATCTCCCCTAAAAACTCCAGACTTCTATTTTCAGCTGTCTACTGGCTTTTCTTCCTAGACAGTCTGCTTTAGCCTCAGGGTCACCTTGCCCCAAACCAAACTATTACCTTCTGATAAAAATTATAAATCTCCCACCTTCCCCTTCTCCACTTCTGCTGCTAGTGACATTCATTCTTCCGGTGACCACTCCTGAAACCTAAATCATCTCCATTCTTCCCTCTCTTCCGTATCCAAATCAGTCAGCAAGTTCATCAATCTCCCCTTTGTAGTATCTCTTACATAATGCCTTTCTTTCATTCTCACAATCAGAACACGAATTCAACCTCCTATCACCTCACACAGCCCCAGCAGCAGCTCCTCCTCCTTCTCCCCATTAGAGGTTTTTCAGGCTGTCATATCTCCCAACTTCCAAGAGTTGAGCAACAAATCCATCTTTTCCAAAACATGCTCTCATCAAGTCACTGGCAGACTCTCGTGCTCCCAGTGACCTCCCAGCTTCCCTACCTGATGGCAAGGCCACTCAGTGTAACCTTCAAGCCCATCAGTTCTTGTTTACTCACTGCCACCAAGCCTTTGCACACATTCCCAGCTAGAAGCCTTTTTACAGTTGAATCCAGTAACATCTATTCCTCCTTTAAATCTTAGCGCTCAGTCGAAGACATAAATACATGCAGAATGCAAGAATGAATAAAGGTAGCCTATAAGGAGCTCAGAAAGAAAGCCAACTCTAGGAACTTGCTGGGCACCTATTTGCAAGACACTTCACTAGGTGTGGTAGAAGATACGAAGATTTGCATCCCGGTAGAGGATAAGAAGATCTGCACTCCCGAGAGAACAATCACATGTGACATCTTATATAAAAATGCACCACAACTGCCAATCAAAATAAGCTACAAACCTCTTGGGGGGAAAAATCATATTACAGGCTTGGTGCCGCCTGTATCATCAAATAAGATGTCTGAACAGGCACATCAAAACTTGATTGTTTTCTTCAATAAGTACTAGACTCACTCTAAAACATGACAGCTACCACATGGAAATCAACAACTAATTTCACAACAATACAAATAACCTTTGATCTTTAACCTCCATTCATATGCTTAAGATGTCTTTAAAAAAAAAAGAGGAATTCTTCTCTGAGATGTTTGCAAATTTTGCTTTAAAGAAATAAGATACACTTTCAAAGATCCTTCCAATCACTTAATTCCCTAGGGCTAACTCCCTCTGCATGGTTCCTGTAAGTGCTTGGGATAATGGCAACATTAAATACTGATCTTTTCCAAGCATCCTGGTGGAAACCTAAGCGATGTCGGACATTTCCAGTTAGTTCAAGATCACTAGCAAAGATCCCTTCCTTTAGTGAAAGAGCAGCCCATTCAAAAATTCCTTATCAGTGTTCTGGAAAAGCAATGTAGTGTTTGCCCAACACAATAAATGCCATCTAAGAATTATGTAACCATTTTCATATTAATCACTGCAGCATTATCTAGTTAATATATTAAGATCAATGAGGAAGTTTCACGTGCCAAGACACACATCTTAAATTCGTCTTAGCCTGGCTTTAAAACGCAACCATATGTATTGTATTCCACTTTATGGTTAATGGGACTAAAAACCAATGAATGCTTTTTCTTCTGCAATTCATGAGTGAAAGATTATAAAATGTTGAAAAACATATCATTCCATTTTTCTCTATACACAAAGAATGGCTGATAAACTTTAAACTGTCAAAATGGCAGAGATGCGGTGAAGAGATTGACAATCAATGCACACAAGATAAGATTGTACCATAGTACTATGGTGAAGCTATTAGGTACGTGAAAGGGTGATTCTCCTCATATTCTCCTATCCTGAGTAACAGCTCCACAAAATGAAAAGGGAATTTTACCCCAGTCAAAACACAAACTGAAGACAGAAATGCTTTCCCCTCTCTGAGAAGATAGACACAGATGTTTTCAGATGCTAGGTGTTTTCCTTTGTGCCAAGGGTAATCCTAGCATTCTCGTCTTCAATAGCACTTTTAAAACATCCAAAAAAAGGAATTTAACTATTCTCATGAAGATGTAATATCCACAACCTAAAATTGGTAAGAATGAAGGATCAATATTAACAAGTGCTAGAATTAAAAATAAACCTACATGGTTACAAACTAGCAAACAGCCAATGCAATCAAGACTTTTACATGACTAAAAAGCCAAATTAAGTCTCATCTGTGTTGTGGTATATATCAGGACTTCATTTCTTTTTATTCCCTAATAATATCCCATTGTATAAACATACCAAAATGTTGTGTCTATTCATCAGTTGATGGACATTTGAGCTGTTTCCATTTTGACTATCATTAATAATGTTGCGTGAACATTGGCATATGAGTTTTTGTACAGACGTATGTTTTTATTTCTCCTGGAAGAGCAGAACTGCTGGTTCACTCTGTTTAAGTGATGATAACTCCGTTTAAGAACTGTCAGACTATTTTCCTAAGAGTCTGCACCATTTTTATTCCCACAAGCAGTGTGTGAGGGTTCTGATTTTTCTACATCATCAATAACACTTGTTATTATCTTTTTGATTATGGCCATCCTAGTGGGTGCAAAGTGGTATCTCATAGTGCCTTTGATTTACAGTTCCCTGATGGCTAAGGATATCGAGCATCTTTTGGCCATTTGTGTTTATTGGCCATTTGTATACGTTAGCTCTGGATTTTTCATAGATGCTCTTTGTCGGGTCGAGGAAGTCTTTTCTATTCCTAGTTTTCTATTTCTAGTATATTTTTAATCATTAAGGGGTGCTGCATTTTCCAATGCTTTTACTGCCTTTGAAGATGATCACGTGGTTTTTGGTACCAGCTGTTTTTGTTTGGTACATAATTTTGCATACTTATGAAGTCTTTGCAATCCTAAAAATATGTAATGCATTTTATATTCTTATGAAAGGGTTCAAATTTAAATTAACAATAAGCTCTAGAAATTATGTCAGTTGAACAAAAATTATGGGAGGTCATTGTTTAAACTGAGCTCCTGAACCAGGCCCCAACAGAATAGACTAAGTCAAAAGGGAACAACTCATGCCAAATGCCACGTAATCAAACTGAAACTTTAAGAAAGTAGCTATATCTCAAAACAAACCAGATTTTCGTGAAAAGAGGAGATTCCAACCTACCCAAGTCAGTGGAATACAGAAGTCCCCTCTGCTGTAACCCTTACAAAAAAGCAACCTGAAGTAGTCTGATATCAACCAACAAGTTCTTTTCCCCCCCTATTGTTCTGTTTCCTTGTTCTCACCTTACAAAACCCATTGTTCTGCTTTTGCCCAGTGGAAGCTCTCGCTCTATTTTGTAGAACAGAGAATGCCCTGATTCATAAACCACAAATAAAAACCAATTCAATCAATAATTTACTGTGATTTTGTCTTTTGACATGTCTGTAACAAAAATTTGGAGAAGCATATCAGTAATGTATTTATTTTGGAAGAAAGTTTATCATGAAACCTATCTGACATCTTTTTTGAATGGCAGAAATTTTGGTGGTTTTGTTGTTGTTGTTTTTATTCTACCAGTCTAATTTTTTGTGGTTTTATGTTTTCAAACCACTTCTCGACTACTTCTACTCATCAGAATAGCGACCCAAACTGTACACACTAAAGGTCTACAGACTACTCTACATGAGCCCAAATTAAACACAATTTCCATATAGATGGATAATACAGAAAGTAATTCAAATAAAATAGAAATAATATCATCAGAGGATCTGTGTTCAATAGTCAAATAACCAAATCCATACAGCATCGAAGAGGGCAATAACAAGTCGTTTCACTGAAAGTCAAGTAGACCTAAGCCAAGTGGTTTTTAGTAAAACCTGGGTGCAACCTTTTAACTCAGTTAACTACCTTCTAATAGTTAACACAATCATTTAAAACAATAGGCTTTGTGTCCATGACTGTACATAATTTATCAAAACATGTGTACACAGATAATGGCATATTCTCCCCCCACAAAATTCGAATCTAATTGGAAATGCCATATTCTGTGCAGATTTTTTTAAATGATGTCAAAGACAGGTAAAATATATTAAACCATTCCAAAGTGACGGATCTCCAAAATAATTAATGCACATTGTGAGGTTCTGGAAATTGTACTGGCCAATATGGCTGCTGCCAGTTAGAATTAGAACTAGGTGAAGAAAAGCTTTCATGTGTTTTACCATAGAAGGGAAACATATTAAAAGTAGCACATCTTATGAAATCTTATTTGAAGAGCGCCTCAATAGTATTAAGAACATTTCTGTTTATTCTTAATGTTTACATTAAACCAATGAGTCTTAAAATACAATGAAGCAAAAAAGATGCCATTATTATTAAGATTATTTCAAATATATCATTTAAAATCAATCTGGGGCAAATTATATCTGCCAGGCATTAACCAAATCACCTATTTTCTAAATAAAAGATTCATACATAATTTACTTAATTTTACATTGTATATCCTCCTACCACTCCACCCCCAAACCCAGGCTTCTTAGATCCATATTTTTTTGGTTCATGTTTAATTCTTCTCTTGAGGTTTCCAATATTGCATATATTTCCAGAACTTCATTCTAACTCTTTCTGGATACATAACAAGGAGGAAAGGCTTACAAAATTGTAGAGGTCTACAAGAACGTAGATTATTGCATCATAGGAAGATAAGTCACTTTCCTCTTCACCCCAGCGTTCAGGAGCCTTACACACTGGTATTGCACCACATGAAATGCAGTGGCAAAAAAGGGACTCTTCTTCCACAAAACACTGCACTAATTCTCCAGCATTCAGCTTTTCCACTTGAATGGAATAAAAACCCTTTTGAGAACAACAATTACAATCCCCCCATTTTTTTTTCTCAGGCGCACTATTGGACTTCTTAGTGCATACACAATGCAAATAAGGCAAGCTTCCTTTCACAGAGTGATTAATATGCAAAGACAGCCTGCTTTTTTAGTAGGATGTGAAGAACCACCAACAAGCCTTTCTAAGCCCAGAGGTTTCTACAATTATTTCCACTGTTTATTTTTAAACAGAAGATTACACAATAACACCAAGCGCTTTAGCGCTAATTTGCCAATATTTTGTAAACAATGACAGTTTAGATTTTTAAACCTTTTGTATCATATTTAAATCAATGGTCAACTATTGATTCCAATGTATTAGTTGGTTTCCAAATCTAGGAAATTCACTTGCACAGGACAAGATTCAAGCTATACTTTCTTATTTAAAAACTGCACTTCATTTTTAAATAACAAATTATCTGTCTGGCGTGAACCTCTGGAAAACCTGTGATTTTTAACATTTATTATAAATTCCAAATTAAGACTAAGTAATGGCATTTTTTTCATGGTTAAAAACCCCAAAACCTGCTAGACAAATTCTAAAAGAGTTATAACATTAGAAATTACATTTCAACAGTAACCCATCAAACTTACAAAGCTTGCGATTTTTTTCAAATTATTATTAAATCCAATAAGGCTGTTTTGATAGAAAATTATTTTGAAATTTTCTCAATAAAACATTGCTACAAAAAAACCCAGAATCTTTGTAGAACAGATTACATACATATATGCACATTTAAGGAGCATTCCTAATCACATTATTTTCTTGGTGATTTTTTTAACCTAAGTTTCCAAGAAAAAGCAAACCTATCAGATAGGATTATTAGCCCTTCCTTAATCAAAATTTCACTTATCTTATCATTTTTGTTTTTGGACTCTCAACCTACAAAATCTTATCAAGCGATTTTAATCATAGAATCACCTGACATTTCCACTTAATGTTTTAAGCAAAAAAAATCATCCGCAACTCAAACATTTTTCTCTGGATATGAATTTTTGAATCAATGCATTAAATGTCAAAATGCAAATTTGATTTTTATGTTCATTTTTTAAAACCTCCATGGTGCAGTTTTAAGACAAGATTTTATACATGGATGAAATCTGTCACTTCAAATTGAATTTCTGTCAAAATATTTTTAAAATATATGTAGATCAGTACCTATCATGGCCTAAATCAAACCCACCTTCTTGCCAACTGTCCCAAATTCCGAGACAGGTGACTCTACCAGTCAATTATATCTGTATACTATCAGGTTTTCTATAGGATCAGATATTAGCATCATTTCAAGGATATCAGCTAGTCATTCAAGACATTTTGTTTCCTTGTGAAGTCCTAATGTCTAACTATCATAATCCTGGATTCCCTAGATAGCATCAAATATATAACTAACCCCACCAAATTCATCTGTAAGTTGTTTTTTTCCTTTGTACTGTGAAATTCTAAATTTACTTGCCGGGGTCGGTGGCTCAGCCTGTAATCCCGTGCCTTGGGAGGCCGAGGTGAGTAAATTGCCTGAGCCCGCGGGTTCGAGACCTGCTTGGGCAACTTGGCAAGCCCTCATCTCTACAATAAATCAAAAAAATTAGCCGGGCGTGGTACAGCGCGCCTGTCGTTCCAGCTACTTGGAAGGCTGAGGTGGAAGGATCGCCGGAGCCCAGCAAGTCGAGGCTGCGGTGGCCGGGAGCGGCCACTGCACTCCAGTCTGGGCGACAGAGTGAGACTCCAACTCAAAAAAATAAATAAATACATACATACATAAATTCTAAATTTAAAAATTTGTAATTGAAAAGGAAAAGTATGAATTTATTTGTTCTAGACTATAAATATATAAAAGTAGGAAAGCAAAGACTAAATTAACAGTGGAACTAGTCATTTTAAATCTTTCATGTTGAGCATGTTAAAAGAGTATATAATTTTTAACCCACTTAGACAAACAAAAAGCTTAGTATTTAGAAATGCATACATAAATTGTCAAAATAATTACATATATTTATAATTTGTTTTCTTAAAATATCTCCAAATATACATTTATTATTGCTGTTTAAATAAAATAATGTAGCTGTCTGAGGTTTGTCTGTGACAGTCATTCTCTTAATATTGCAAAGGGCAGCAAAAATATAACTCAGTAATATATTGATTTACCTCCCAGCGACTTCAAAAGGATCTTCTGTGAAAACCTCTAGAACACCGAATAATAAATGATTATCCTGGTTTCTTACTGAGATGCAAAACTACTCTTAAATACCTAAGTCAATTACTGTGTGAAATGTTTGTCTTCTAAAAACAATACTTGTATACAACTTGGCTTTAAAGAAATACAAACAATAAAAATAGTATTTTTATGAGAAGGAAGGAGAATTAACTGCTTTTATGACCAGTCTTCTTAATTGAGTCTGACTGGTAATTTAAATTCTGATTCTAAAGTCAATTTAGCTAAAAATGACCTCAAATGGTAATCTAGGGCAGTTAACTGACTCACTTTCAATCTCTTATCTTCAAAGAAAATCACATAATGTCCCTTTTTTGTTTCATTATGACAGATGGCTTTCTTTGATGAAACTTTTAAATTTTAAACATGTGATGAGTAACTTTAAGTTATATACACAAAGGGAAAACAATCTAAGAGAGGAATAAATAACTCATAGTTGTCATTTCCTGACATTTCAAGGTTGCTTTGGTGTCATTCTACAGGAATAAATACTGCGAAGGTAACCACAACCAGTTTAGAGCATGGTAAATAATTTTTCATAGAGCTACTTAATATATGCATCTTTTACTCCCAACTCCTAGACCAACTACACAAAACTAAGAGTTAGTCTATAAAGCCTGAACTAAGTGAAGGCTTCTGGTAAACCTCTACTACCCAACATGGGCCATGACCACTTGCTCTTGTTCTGTTTCCCAGCATCCCTACCAAGCCCATGTCTTCATTTCCAAGAAATGTGGAATCTCAGGCCACATGTGGAATCTCTTGAGCACTCTGAAGTTTGGAAAAGTTTCCTCAAAAATCTGTGACTGGCATTAACTCTTTGAATTGTCAATCCCTTGATATTGCCTTACCATTCCTTTTCTTAGGACTTTGCCTTTGAATCACTCATTGAGCATTTTACTTTCCCCTTAAGAACTCTGCAAACTTATTTCATTCTCAACAATTCTGTATCAAAACCTGTGAGATAAAAGATTTCAAGTCTGCTTTGGATTGCAGTGGGTTCTGAGTCTGCTCCAAAATTAAAACCAATACGTGCTCTCATACAACTAACTTCAAACACACACACACACACACACACACACACACACACACACACACACACACACACACGAGACTGTAAGCTACAGGAGGGTATCAGCCATGCATCTCTTCTCCCATCTCCCCTTCACCCCAGTAGAAGACTGGATTTTTATTAATGAAGAGGTGAACCAGATGGACTTTGTTCTTGGGGATACCAGGCATTGCTGATGACAGAAGGATCCTCCTGAAAATAGGAGGATTAAATGAAATCTTGACCACTAAAGAAAAGCTTCACAATCCATTTCTCCCACTTAGTTTAGAGGAATAACAACAGTCAGACTTATAATCTCTTTATTCTATTAAATGGACCCACCCAAGAGAAAATATCAACAATAATGAATGGATGTGGACAACCAACACCGGACAGGCCAGGTCTCTGCTCATTTTCCCAGAGTGATGCCACCCACACAGAGCCCTGCAGCTTTTCAATGTCTCACTCTTTACTAATAGACAGTTAAGGATCATTAGAATGTAAGGAGTGAAGTGAAACAATAAGAAACACAGGAGGAGGCACTAAAGCAAACATAATACAGAGGAACTCAGAGGAAAAGAGACAATACAGGAAGCAGGGAAAGTTCTACAGTCCTCCTCAGTAACATAAAAGATACTGCATCAAGAAAGAGAAGGGTGCTGTGCTGGCTATTCGGAGGTTTCTTTTCCTTACTTCTTCAACTTCAAAGAATTAAGGTTGCTGGATAAGCGACTTCCAGATTAATGAAGTGTCACCAAGATGATTTTTAGTAGCAAACATTACTTAAATATACTAACTGTTATGGCTCTATCACTGCTGGAGAATTGACACTTCGGAGGTTAACCCTATGCAAATAGAAAGGAAAATCTATATAAACCAATTTGATTTTTTAAATGCTACTTTTCTCAAAATCAAGATCTACTAGACTTTGCTTTCACAGGAGATAAAACAGCTATGCCATCAGCCATGGCATTTCTAACTCAGACGCAATTCATGGTGATCCTGAACTCTCGGAAAATGAACACTAAATGGAAAAATGTGATTCTCATTATAATCAATACTTAAATACAACATTAACTGTATATTCCTTCACTGTGAACTTTAGAAGATGGAAAGGAAATGGGAAGAAAAAAAAATTACAGAGCTTACTATGTGCCAGACAATTGTATAAACTACCTCATTTCACCCTCACAATAACCCTATTAGGTGGGTATTATCCCTGATTCACAGATAAATAAACTGACCGTTGGAGAGATTATATAACTGGCTCAAGGACAAGGAAAGCAGGAAAGCCACGATTCAAAATGCAGGTTTGATACCAAAGGCTCGTGGGTGCTCCCTGCAATATGCATTACCTCCACGGCCCCAAAGGGAGACATCAAAGCAGGAAAGGAAGGTCATTTGTAATCATCAACCCAAATCAAAGAGCTCGCATTGGATTTACATCTTCTCATGCCCATGATGACAGATTTTTAAGGCTGCCATCTCGTACCCCAAATCCAATTCTCATATAGCAATTGCAGCTTAGCTGATGATTGGCAGATTCTCATGTGAACAGAAGGAACACTCAAATAAATATGAATAAGAGAACATTAGAAAAGTAATCAATCACTCCTTTGCTGATCTGATAAAAACAATGCGTCCAATTTGTGACATACAGAACAAGCTTCAAAAGAGTTCACTATACACAGATTTTTTATAATAAAGGTATGAATACCATAAGCAATGATGTAAGAAGACAAAACTGTATCTAGGAATAATCAACTCACATGATAAATGCAGTCACGGGGGGGTGGGGGGAGAAACCCTAACTCAATTCATTTCCTCTCTTGTGAATTCATCCCATCATCCTTTGCAAAGGTAGTTCATCATCTTCCCCAGGCTTTGGCTCTTTCCTTGTGATGCTCAGTTCAAAGATCCCAGATGCTATCCCTCAACCTACCAGCCCTTCTTTCCTTCTTTTTGGTCGAGTGTCCAGGATATCAGCGCTTCCTCAGTCTTTGACTCTAAGTAAAACACTGGAATTTCACTTTCATCTGAAATCACTCTGAGGTCACAAAGCCACAGTTTCTGCTTAATTCTCATCTTCTTTACACTTTTAACCACGTTAAGTACTGCTGCCCTCATTTTTTACTGCGCTATTTGTTTTACAGCTGGATATAAAGCAATATATGCTCATTATAGAAAGCTCAGACAATATAAAAATAAATTTACCTTCTTCCAGTCTTGATGAGGGAAAGAGTAAAAGAGTTATTTTTCTTTAACAGGATTGTGATTATATCCATATAGACTATTTGTTTCCAACTTTTTTCCCCTTCATATTATTATACTTTTCTAGCCCAGACATTCACACCACTAAGCTCTGGTTTTCTTCATTTGTTCAGTATTACTTTCTGAGTTATAGACAAGATACCATTCTACATGCTACATAAGTGATACAACATCAATAATTCTGGGTGTAGTAAAGACTCCACAAAGTATCAAGTATAATTCATAGTGTTTCCTTTTCAATGAAAGAGTAAGCATACAGACTACTACAACCTTTGAATCTTCTTGGTCTCCCTCCAGCTACCTCCCAAACACGCAGCACACATTTCTACCTCACTCATTCTTCCTCTCAACAGCACAAAACCCTCCCTTCAAAGCCTCTTTCAACTCTCATTTATGTTATGAGGAGTTCTCCAACCACTCCTGGTTCCCAGGCAAGCTTTATCCTGCTTCTGAAATCTTAGATGCCTCATATTTTGACTGTCGAGGCTACCTGGTATTCCCAGTTCTCTTTTTATTCTCAAATAGAGAGTAAGTTTTCTGAAGTCAAGGTATATATCTTAGGGCATGGTGACATATTTCTGTAGCCCCAGCTACTTGGGAAGCTAAAGCAGAAACCTAGGAGTTTGGGATTAACCTGGGCAACATAATAAAACCCCATTTCAAAAAATAATAATAACCAGAGATACAGGGTTGGCTTGGGTTTTGTCACACCCTGTAGCTAACAAACTGCTTAAATGCACTGTCAGTAATTTTGTTGTCATTTTTTCCCCCTCCCTCTCGACCCACTAAGTTTCTATCTTGAACCTTCTGAAGTTCTCTCTCCACTATGGTCTGCTTCACCCTCTCTCCCATCCTAAATTCTTCTCTCTATGACAGTAGCTTTTTTTTTTTTTTTTTTTGAGTTGGAGTCTCACTCTGTCACCCAGACTGGAGTGCAGTGGCACGCTCCCGGACACCGCAGCCTCAACCTGCTGGGCTCTGGCGATCCTTCTACCTCAGCCTTCCAGGTAGCTGGAACTACAGGCGTGCGCTACCATGCCCAGCTAATTTTTGATTTATTGTAGAGATGAGGTCTCGCCAAGTTGCCCAGGCGGGTCTCGAACCCGCGGGCTCAGGCAATCCACTCACCTCAGCCTCCCAAAGTGCTGGGATTACAGGCTGAACCACCGAGCCCGGCTGACAGTAGACCTCAGCCACACTACACTTTCCATCACAACCAAGTTACATATTATACACACACACACACACACACACACACACACACACATACACACACACACACACACACACACACACAAACTGAAACAAAATTTCCTCTAAGCAATACTTACCTTTACAATAGAAAACATTCCATCCCTCTTTCCTTCTCTCCTTCCTCCCTCCCTTCCTTTCCTTCCTTTCTTCTTCCCTTCTTCCTTCTTTCTTTTTTAATGTGTATAGAGGTCAGCTAATTAGATTACATCACCCACAGTTTGAAAAATACTGACCTGCAGGGGTCTCCATGGCTCAGCCTGTAATTCCAGCACTTTGGGAGGCTGAGGCAAGAGTATTGCCTGAGGCTGCGGGGTTTGAGACAGCCTGGGCAACTTGGTGAGACCTCATCTCTACAATAAATCAAAATTAGCCGGGCGTGGTAGCACACACCTGTACACTTGGATGGCTACATCCAGCTACTTGGATGGCTGAGGAGGAAGGATGGTCTGAGCCCAGCAGGGCAATGCTGGAGTGGTTGTGAGAGTGCCACTCACTACACTTCATCCTGGGTGACAAAGTGAGATTCCAACGCAAACCAAAAAAAGAAGAAAGAAAGAAAGAAAGAAAGAAAGAAAGACAGAAAGAAAGAAGAAAGGAAGGAAGGAAGGAAGGAAGGAAGGAAGGAAGGAAGGAAAGAAAGAAAGAAAGAAAGAAAGAAAGAAAGAAAGAAAGAAAGAAAGAAAGAAAGAAAAATATTGACCTATGAGTTAAGATATCAGTATACCTAAACTTCTAAAACCTAGAGTGTGTCTTAATTTCCCCAACCTATTGACAGCACCATGATTATTTCATTCCCTCGAGTTTGTAACTTTAGAAATCTTTCTCTCAGTCATCTACTATTTGGGATCTTTCATCTATCCTTGTTGGTTGATTTGTCATTTCTAAAATCTCAGCTATACATACCTCTTTTATCCTTATCCAAAGTCATTACAAGTGTATCTTTCCAAAATTATCTACTTTATAAAATATATCACAGTTGGGGTTCTTTAGTCTAACAAGCACCTCTGGCAGGACATAAAATTTAATTAAAAAAATTTTTTTCAGCTACATGTTTATTAATAAAAGGTATAACTGAAATATTTTCATTTACAATGCATTTCACATATATTATCTTATTTCATTATATTCAAATGAGAACATTATAGTTGAAAGAGGTTAAGCAACTTATATAAATTCATTTGGCTGGCTAGTAACAGTAGATTCTTGAACCCAGATCTCTTCAATCTAAGCTCAACTGTGTCTTTTCCCCACATGCAAGTCTTCCTACTAACTAAACAAGATTGTTTCCTTAGACTTCACTGGCCTCCATCAGGTTTAACGGGCTCCCCTTATCCCAGCATCTAAATTCGCCATCATCTAGCTGATGTCTCCCACAGTAACACAAATCCTTTCACTAACCCTGTATTTTGTCCAGCCACTAGGGCAGATGCTACATAACAGTAGCCCTCGGCCTTTTTGGCATCAGGGACCGGTGTCCTGGAAGACAATTTTTCTAGGGGACTGGGGGACGGATCATCATCAAGCATTAGAACCTAGATCCTTGCATGCACAGTTAACATAAGGTTCGTGCTCCTGTGAGAATTTAACAGGCCTGATTTGACAGAAGGCAGAGCCCTGCTCATCAGCCGCTCACCTCCTGCTGTGCGCCCCAATTCTTATCAGGCCAGGAACCCACACAGGTACACCGCCTGGGGTTTGGGGATCCCTGCTATAGACAACCAAAATGCCCTTCAAGTGCTGTGTTGAGCCCCACCCATTTTAACAACTCTCTGCTAATTCGCAGCTAGCCCCAAACACAGAACCTGGCACAGCACATGTTCGGTGGCTATTGCTGACTATCCTTGTAGATTTTTTTTTTTAAATATGGTTTCTCTAACGTCTCCATTAGCACCCCTCTTTTTTGTGTGGCAGTTAAGATTCTAGTATGGCCTGCCCCAAGATCCCACGGTCCCTGCTCTTCAACAGCAATCCTTTGGCCAGACCCATCTCCCCCTACAGGGAAACAGGCCCCTCCCTCCTGTTCATCCTTAAGTCCCTGATCAAGTTCCAGATCAAGTACAGAATTTCCACACCTCTTTTCAGACGTTAAAAACAATCAAGATGATTTCTGCCTCTCTAAGCAATTCTCATGACCATTAACTGTCTCATCACCTATACCTCTAGCCTCTTTCACGACGTCTTAAAGGTCTGAATGACATGTTCTCTCTCCAGCCCCTGAAAGTTTCTGCAAGGCCAGTATAGTATTCTTAAATTGATATATGTTTTCCTCAGCCTCTAGGCGCAGAACTTTGCACATCATATTCTCATTACCATATGCCTTTTTAACAAGCGTTTCCAATAAAATCTCCTTTCTAGATGAACTTTTTAATTCACACGTATTGAACACACACTTCATATCTGCTTTACATATGTGATTTTATAAACTCACCGAAACCCACAACGGAGGTGTCATAAATCCCATGTTACAGATGGAGAAACCATTTCAGAACATCAGCCATTTGCAGGGCATGAACGGCCACGGTTCATCCAGACCTGCTGGACTCCACAGCTTCTCCACCAATCACTCCCTCTTCCTTCAGTCCCACTCAGTCAGTCCAGAAGCCTTGAGAACTCACGTTTGGTTGGCATAATAAATAATGATCTCTATTTCTGAAAGGGATGAAATGCAGCCAGCTAATGCAAGGTATGGTCCCAACTCCACTTGCATAAGTCACTTAAGCTTTCTCAGTCTGTTTCCATGTCAAGACTTAAGGCCGTCTGACCTTATAGAATTGTTTCCCTCCTAATCTCTGTCTGTCTACTCCTTCCCATGTATCCTCACACTGTTCCCCAAACACGACTGCACTCAAGTCTTGACCACTGCTCGGGCTGGTTGCTCTGTCTGAATCGTCCCTTCTTCCTGCTCCATCTAATGATAGCAAACTCATCCCCAAGTCCAGCTCCAGGGAGTCTCAAGCAGAATTAATCGCTTCCTTCCTTGTGGTCCAGTGGCATTTAATTCATACTTCTGTTTATAAGTATAATATGTCTCTCCCTCGCTCTAGGTGGTAAGGCTTAGAGGCAGAGGCGTGTCTTCCTGGACTTTATAACCTGAAACCTGGCACAATTCCTGAAGCTATTTGACCTTTTGAAGGCTTCAGGAAAGTTTGTTGAATTAAGGAATTCAGGAATGTTTGTTGTAATTCAACGTTTGTTGAATCAAGTAGTCAATCAATCATGCCCTAAAATGAGAATACCATCTGTTCTTCCGATTTTCCAGAGCTGTTTATATGTTACATTCTCATCTCCCCAGTCACCCAGTCCCCCTGACGATCTCTCACAGGACCCTGTTTTTCCTTAGTTTTCAAAATCTGAATAGGTAATTATGCATATGTGTGTTCTGCTTTATTAATGTCTATATTTCTCTGCACTAAAAGACTGGACGCTCTGGAAAGTGAAAGAATGTGTGTTTAGTTCATCACTGTATTCTTAGTACTCAGCACAGAGCAAGTGTTCGATATTTGCTGAATGAATGGTGTGAAGATTAAATAATATAATGCATAGCAAAGTGTTTTGTAAACCATATAGTGATGATTAACATATAATTATTGGTATTATATATTCAGTTTAATCTTCTTTTCTATAGCTAAAACAAAATCTTCAGTCTCTTCTCCAATATCGTATGCTCTTAGTTGGCAAAACTCCTCCTTGCCCTGCCAATCGGGCACTTACTTCTAACTCATTTGAATAATAAGAGCAATTGCTTTATTTTATTCTAGTTAGTCATTTACAAAAATATCAGTAGTAAAAAAAAATACCAAATCAGCTCAGACCTCAGTTAAGATTTTTCTGCAAAATAAAATTGAACTACTTCTTTTCAGAAGTGAACTCTGACTTCAATTCATGATTCCAATCTTCAAAGCGCTACACAAACAACCTTTAGGAGGTATATGCTTAATAAACTGGAACAATTAGCTTATAGTCTCAAGCAAGTGGGTCCAAGTAGACTAAAGAACAGTTGCAAAAGCAGGGCTGGATGTTTCCAGGGTTCCCCAATTTCACAGGCTTCTTTCAAGATTCTGAGGAATGGGGATCCAGCGATGTATTATCATGGTCAAGTGTTTATTACATTTTGCAAAAGCAAGCCAGTTTTGCATCTTCCTTTAAAAAGGACCTCAAAATTGTGTACCCATCAGGTCCCACAAAACCTAGATCCACCCTTATGCTAATGGATTTCAACCTTACAATCAGGCTACTTTTCTCTCTAAAGTATTCACAACCGAAATGAGTGTGAGGGCATATTTAGCAACCAACCTTTCCTAATCATTGAAGAAGTCCTGTTCTCATAATATCTTTTCAAGAATACTCCTAAAAAGAGGACACCATGCCTAAATAATTATTTTTTTTTCTAGATCCCCATACATTCCTCATTAATAAACACAGCTTACATGCACTGAAGTCCCAAGATCTCCAAAATATTCACAACAGCTCTAACAATCAGGCATTAATAATTTTCCTCTCTCACAGAACAGGAAACTGACACTTGCATAAGTTACATAACCCGTCCAAGATCAGGCGGCTAGTAAGGGCTGGAGTTCCAACCTAAGCGCTATGCTCTACTCCTCCCAGGATTCCTTGACAGCAGAAATTATGTCATCTCATCCCTTTGTGATTCCCTACGGAGACGATGATAAAAAGCTGGCACTCAGTGAACATATTTGATCAACTATTTAAGAGAATACCTAATGGAACAGGACCCCAAACAGTGTGACAGCACTACGAATATTCCTTAATGATGAGGTAACCAGATAGTAAAGGAAGAGATTAATGTACAATAAAGGGTATTTTACACTTTATCTCAGGAATACACAAAACAGAAAACAGAAGCTCAGATGCTGCCAGTGTTTGCAGCTACAAATCAAAAAGTGCTCAGTGAGAGTGCCCAGTGGGAATGCAGGTTATATAGAAGCCTTTTCAATCACATCGGCCACACGATCTTTGAATTCAAGAAACCACCACACATACTTGGATGAAAAAGAATGCATAACGGGCTTATTAAAATTTGTTTTCCAAAAGTACACATACACAAGATAGACCCAATGGCTCATCCTTTTAGGGCAGGCCCCTTGACATCTCCAATTGCTCACAAGCTAAATGAATACTGCAGGAAGGGAAACGCGTGTCCACCCAACTGAAAATCCGTTAACTCAGTGTCTGCCTGTAGACATGGCCTAAGAGCGTTTTAAGTGTAATGTATTGAAACTGCCTGAAAGGCCGCCATTTGGCACCCAGACCAACATCAAAAGGCATTGCTCCTAATGAGCATCTGCAGCTGAGAGACAGTATTTCGACAACATGAAATGAAAGGGCAGAATGGCACCACTGCCAGCGCCAAATAATTTACATCCCTTTACCGCAGCAAATGGTTTTAAGGTTTGGCACCAAGAGTTAATAACAAAAAGGGCTAGAGGTGGCATGACAATGACCTTCAGTTTGACTTCTGTGTTCTGTTGCCCCAAGGAATCAGCATATCTACCCGTTTTACTGAAAACTGTCCCACCACGGTGTTTTTTAATAGTAAAAACTCTGGAGTTCATAGAAATCTACTCGTTAGGATTCGGAGAGGTTCTAGGCATTTCCTCCTTTCTGAAAGGCCATGTTTTACAATATTGCTCAGAGACTCACTGAGTGTATGAAGAACTGAATAAAATAATCTCCTTATGAATTTTACTCAGAATTCTTTCTTTTCAACCAAAGGAATCCTAGCCTGAGTCATTTTTATTCAAAGCTCCAGTGACCTCATTTTATATAACCACTTGATTAATATTTTCAATTGCATTTAATTTGCAACCCAGTTTTAAGATGAGTAAAATGCTCCTTGTAGTTTGCTGCCATGTCTGTTAAAGTTCCAGACATTCCATAGCCTATTTGTTAGATTGCTAAACTGAAGTATGAACAATTAGGAAATTTACATTTAAATATTTACCTTGACACCATGCAACATTTGTGTGCTCAAAAACTCAATACTTAAGTAGTACAGGAGAGCCTTTAAAAAATGTCTTTGTCTCCTCCCAGGTCGTGACTGTCCCTGCAGACTGATGGGGGCAGGTGTAGGCCCTTCTCCCCCTGCCCGCCAATTGGTTCTGCTCTCCATCACCACGAACCCAAGATCGTCAGGAAAAGTTCAAACCGTTCTTTAGCAACAGGTAGTCAATCACTTATTTTACACTAAGGAAGGACTGTCGGTAAAATGTCTTTGGAGGGCTGCCAGTAGAACTGAAGCCACTTTCAGTCTGGAGAGCGGCCACAGTTCTTTAACACTGAAGACGAAAATATGGGGAATTCATCAAGCTAATTCTTAATAGAGGCTTCATTGCCTTGAAAAAGTAAGTGGCTGCATCCAAAATTCCAAAGTCCATATTTCAAGCAGTGTAAAGTTTACAAAATGCTGTCTATAATTTGAGAAACAGTTCTGTAGGGAACAAAAAGATCTGTCCCGTCTAACAGATTTTGAATGACAAAACAGTGCTGTTTATTTTGAATGAGCAATTAAGACATTGTTCCCTGTGACAGAAAAATATAGATATAGGTTACTTACATCAAACTGCATATTACCTATCTGAGGAATTCAATTAATGATAAATGGATTCCAAAGAGAAACATTATGCAAAACTCTTCAAGTTTGGGGGTTCTGACTACATTTTCCTTCTTACTGTTGCCTTGAGTAAATATTCATATCCCTTGCAAATAGCACGCCCACACATTTTATTTTAGGGTTTTTTTTTTGGAGTATTTTGGGCCATTACTATATTAATTCTTACACTATCAAGCTCAAGAAACCAGTCACCAGTTAAGTCAACAAATTCTTAGCGTAGTCAATTAACTTAGGAAGATTTAGAGGATCTTCCTTTACTAAGCAAGGATATGTCCTTCTATTTTCTGCTATTCCAATATATACTTTTTGACATCCTGGATAAAGGAATCTGGAAAGAAGTCATCAAGTTCAATAATTTGAGGGACGAGGGAGGGAGCTTCGTGAAAAATTAACTTAAAAAACAATGCAAGACTAATGAAAACTCAGCCAGGTTGATAGATCTTTAACTCAAAATCTTAAATAAATGTTAGGTCATGCTTTTTCCCTTTAAAAAAAAAAAAACTCTGTTGAATTTTAAATAAATCTCAGCAATTTTTAATATTTTTAAATATGCTAATATTTATTACAAGAAGATAATCTTTTGGGGGGTTTGGATAGAGTTGTGAAAGGTTTTCCACATTCTGTAATAGACTTTATTACATTCAGTTGATTTTGTTCAAAAAGACACATCTCCTATCGTAAAATGAAAATAAAAAATACAGTTCACTACAACAGCGTTTACAGAAAACTTTGCTGAAATGCATACTAATTCAGTGATGGATATTACATATGCTTTATTGGTATGCTATCTTTCGTAAGGTAGTAAAGATGTTCTTTGTCCTTAATCAGGTGCTATTCTGATAGAAACCCAATCCTATCCATTCCGTTGCTCTTGCAAGTTAAATGGGCAGACGATTGTCAAATTATCAAGCAAACATGTGACTTAACCATTCCAGATCGTTCAAATAATTTTTCCATACAACATGCAAAATTGCCACTAGAATACACTCAAATTTTCTATGCAATTCCACAATCTCTCATTGTATTCCTAAGGAGGAGAAAACACCCAAATGAGAGAGGGGCAGTAGACCTGACTCATGTGATTTATTAAGATTAGCATACCTTACATCTAAATTTTCATATTTTCACTTAGTGCAGCTCAGACCCTGAATGATCATTGCTCCTGGGGATGCTACAGCACTTGAGGCCAAGAAACGGAAAACACACACACACACACTAAAACCCACACACATGCATGGGTGTGTTACATCGTTTTTATTATCGCCCTGACCCATTTGACTTAAATCCTTCCATTAAAAAAAAAAAAACCATAGTAGAAACCGTATCTTAATAGTAAATTATCTATCCTTGGAAAACCATTCCACTTCTTTCTTTTGTTGAGCAACCTTGTGTTTCAGGGTCTGCCTTCTTCCCATCCTCAACGTACTGGAGCTGGGAAAGAGGACGCTTTCACTCCAGGGAACACTGATCAGAATACCATCCTTGCCGGGCATCCACAAACATCCCGATGTGGGATTTCCCGGGCGTGTACTCGCCTGCAACTCCCACGGGATTCAAACACTGAAGGCTACACCCATCGCGATGATGAAAAGGACAACCAGAAGATCCTCCAGAAGCCCCACCAAAGATCCGGTCTCCACTGCCACGCCCCCACCCAGAGGGGAGGCTGTCCCCAACCCACACACGCCGGAGCACCGCGGAGATCCACGCGCCCAGCGGAAAAGGGCATGGCCGCGGCGGCCCGGGCCAGGTGTAGGGGGAATATCGAGGCTTGGTCGCCAGCCCCGGAGCCCCGCCGAGGCCTCGCCCCTGCCCCGCCCCGCTTCCAGCGTCCCCCCCCGCCCGCGGACGGCCGGTCAGCGCAGGCGCGCGGGTGCGCCCTGCCCGGGTGCCCTCCCGGGCGACGCGCTCAGGCAGGGTCGCCGCGGCGCCGGTGTGTGCTGGAAGGGGCGTGGGATGCTCCCGGGCGGCGTGGAAGAGACGAGAGTGGGCGAGCACCCGCGATCCGGAGCAGGAGACCTGGCGACCACCTGGTCTCCGTTTATGTCCTCGGAAACTGCCGGGCAGGCGAGGCACCGGCCTCGGGGCGGGGTGGCCCGGCGGGGGGTGAGCGAGACCGTTAGCCTGGAACCCCGGGAGGCCGTGCCGGCCGCTCCG